>NC_132882.1:40309662-40442162 GCF_030463535.1 Salminus brasiliensis
CGGGGGTCGTAAATGGACGTGGCGATCACCTCAGGAGGGCAAGTCAGCAAAGAAAGGTACTTCTTGCGTTTGGGATGCTGGGACGAGTCGCAGTGTGATGATTTGGATGCTTTAGGTGGGGAGAAGCTAGGTTTCGGCGATCTTACCGGGCTGTCCGTTGCATTTCCGGTCTGGGAGTTTTGAGCCGTTTTATTAGGGGGGCTGTGTTTCATGTGCAATTTGGCCGCAGTCTGGCGATTATACGACTTGGTTTTCGCGAGCCACATCGAAAAGCAGTATTTTAAGTGGGTCTCAAGCTCGGAGCGAAGCCCGTACTTTTGACCGCAGCGCTCACAGCTGTAACGCTGGTTATCAGTATGCGCTTGCAAGTGGGGATCATATTCGTCTCGAGTGCTAAAGCACTTTTTGCACAGGTGACATCGGAAAGTTACCACTCCAGCCAATTCCATTTCTTTTAAAGTGGAATGAACGTGCTTTTTACCTGCACAGGTATGCGCCTTCAAGGTGCCGATCTGAGAAAAGCCCTTCCCACATTTGGAACACAGAAAGGGTTTGATGGACCAGTGCACCCTTTCGTGGACCCGAACAGTACATGCTTGCGTGAACGCTTTACCACACACCCTGCAAGAGTATGGCTTCTCCCCGCTGTGAATGCGCAGATGTATCTTCAGCACTGATTTGTATGGAAAGATTTTTCCACAGATTGGACAAGCTACAGGCTTTCTGCTCCGACGGAAAGGGCCACTGCTTTTATTGTGAGAGTCATTCCTGAAACCCACATTCACGTTCTCCTCCTTCTGGGGCACACTTTTAACAATGGGGCTTCTGTCTTCTAATTTGTTGGAATGTTGCACACTTAAAACCCGTGGAGTATTATGGACCTTCATGTGTGATCTAAGGTTGGAGAGCTGAGCAAAGGCCCTGCTGCAAATCTGGCAACTAAAGGGCTTCTCGCCGGTGTGGACACGCCGGTGGATGACGTAGGCAGAGGCGTGATTGAAGGGTCGCCCGCAGTACTCGCATTTGATTATCCGCTTTTCCTTGCGTGGGCGCCCGCGGCTCGAGGACAGCTCCCTTTCGGGGGGATCTTCTGTGGCCCCGTCAGCGTCACTAGCTTCAGAATTGCATTCGCTCGCCGTCAAAGGTTTCAGCTCCAGCTCAGCCACGCGTCCAGGGGACAAGCTTTTTGAAGTGTTGTCAAAGGTGTCTTCTGAAGGCACCTTTTTCTCACTTACTGGTTCAGACTGGTCAAGAGCTTTTTGAGTTTCCATCTCTGACGTGTCATGGTTTGGAGCCTCAGAATTCTCTGTGGATGTGCGGTCATTTAATACAGAGGTTTCCTCACCAGTGGCACCACAAAGAGACTTAACAGTCCCTTGCTCTTCCCTCGCGCCATCAACAGATTTCGTTAAGGATGGACAAGCAACCTTTTCTAAGGAGCAATTATTGTAACTGTCCACTGGTTTAGCACCTCCTCTTTCTTGTTCCTTCTGAGAGCAATTAAGAATGCGGGCGTCTTCCTTCTCTGTATGGGACTCCATTACAGGATCTCGGTCCGGATGATCATGTGCAAACTTTGTCATTGTTTCATCACCAGACATTCTCATCTGTGGGGTTAGTCCCAGGCGAGTCTTTAATGAAATCCCATCTGCAGGAGATGGAATAACCGTTCAAATTAAGCTGCTTTGTGGAGGAATAGTCACATAACACAGCTGTGCAACCCCAGTCCCTCTGGCTCCAACAGCAGCATGATTGATCAGACGTAGGTGATAAAGACCTAAAAATCTATTTCTTCTATACTCCTTCAGCCATTTCCAGTTGGCTTCGTTGCTTGCAGACCATAAAACTTAAATCCTTTGACGTGTTGCCCTCTTTTGTCCACACACAAAGCAGCACACAACCAGGGACCTAAACAGAAATGAGAGGTTTAATACATCAGGAATACACAATGACATTGGACTGATTTGGGATGCATTTCTATGTATTCTGGAAGAGAGAGACTGAGTCTTACACACAAGCGTTAGCTATAAACAAGCACACAAAATACTAAATCTCACTAATAAAAACTAAACCAGCCAACACGAGCACAGATCATATCTCCCACAAGCCCAATGTGAAAGGAATAAACATTGAGGAGTTCTAAATACAAAGTAGAGTTGGGTAATATGACAATATTTTATCATGCTGTGATAAATGTGGTTATTGTGAGATTATATATATATATATATATATATATATATATATATATATATATATATAATGTATGTGTGTATATATATATATATATATATATATATATATATATATATATATATATATTTTTTTTTTTTTTTTTTTAAATATATATATATATATATATATATATATATATATATATATATATATATATGATTTTTACCCATTTGTTCCCCAATTTAGATCTCCAATTACCCAACCTGTATGTATACACTCCCGACAGGGCGAGACCAACACACGCCCCCTCCGACATCCCTTTTTTCATGCCTGGAGGGAAGCGCTGCATCCCTGGCTCTAACAGACTGGCTAGCAGACGCCAGTGAAGCCCAGTGAAGCACTGGAGTGATGTGGGGAGAGAGCGCCATCTACCCACCTTAGAGAGATGCCAGGTCAATAGTGCTCTCTTGGGGTCCAGGGATTGTGCTCTCCCAGCGTGAACGGGATTCGAACCAGCGATCCTCTGATCACAATGACTGTGCCTTAATCCGCTGGACCACCCAGGGCTAAAGTGCAACAGATGCTGAAAAACAAATCAAATCACTGCATTCAGAATGGGAGAGTATCTGAATAGTAGTTTATAAGAATCTGTCACTATTAATGTATTTAGTCTGTGATTATATATGTATCGGGATAAATACTGTGTTTTGTGGACAATGTCTTTAACTCTCGTGATACAGTATTTTTACCATATCGCCCAGCCCTAACACAAAGTATGCCAAGTTGGGACTGGTGCACTTGGTAGTACTGACTTGGGACGAGACGGGAGGACGCTGTACGGTCACTCTGCGTAATGCGTTCTGGGATATTCAGCTGTGGCCACAAGTCCAAACAAGTCCCGTCCTGATGCATCCTCGATAACACGGGCGGAGCAAGAACACATCCGGACAGCGGGACTGTGCTGGGCTGGATGTGAACTTTTGAATGGAGCAGCACTCGGGCTGCAGCTGATGACATTTCACAAGAACACAGGAACTGAGACTGAGGATCGGTCAGCGCTTCTTTCTAATGTAAAATAACAGGGTTGTAAACAGGCTTGTAAAACTACATCTGGGCATTGGTTGGACCGAAGAAAAAAGTCTATACTTTTTTTTTTAAATCCAAAAAAGGAGCTTGTCTCCATTTAAAATGACAAAAATATTCATACAACAATAACTGAACAAATACTGAATAAATGCAGGTTGTCACCTTTAAACAGCGCTAGGAAGGTCGGTAGGGCAACATTATAGATCGAGAGAAAATAATTTAATTAATTAATTATTTATTAATTAATAAAAATCAATGGAAGCAAATAAAAGATTAATAATTTGCACTTATTTTGAGTTATTATTCTAAATATTACAGTGTAAAATAAATATAAAGAATAAGTGCCAGATTCACGAAGTCAAAAGTCAGTAACGGCCAATACTGACATACCAGACGCGCGCGCATATATACACACACACATACATACACAATAATAATAATAATAATAAAAATAAAAATAATCTCGAACTGTAGCTGCCCCTTCTATTAAACTGATTTTTTTTTAAATAATTAATTAATTAAACTGTTAATATGGGACCAACAGCCTAGCTATATAAGAGCCCGAAATCCACTTTTATGAATTAACTTAATAATAAATAAATTTAAAAAAAAAAAAACGTTTTTGAAACGTTTCATTATTTTTGTCATTTTAAATGGAGACAAGCTCTAATTTTGGATTTAATAAAGTAAAAAGCTAAAAACGTAGCTCTACGAGGCTGGTATAAGTTGGCTTGTTGTTGAAAGTGTTCCGCTCCACCTTAAATGGTGCAGCCTTGCCGCCAGACTGTAACATTTAAGGTGGAACGGAGAATTCCCAACACCAAGCCAAGTTCAGCCTGAAAAGTAAAGCGGTTTCGCTGAACACGCTTCATGTGCTGTTCACTAAACATCAGACACGTTGGTATGCGAGGAACTGATGAACTGATTTCCAGATCTCCAGCTTCTGAGCGGACGCAGGCTTTGCTGATAATCCTGCCAAGCAAACTCTGCTCCTCTTCTCCATCTTTTGCTGCTTTTGGTGTGTTTACGTTCCCCGTAAAGCAACTGCACCAACCCAGCCAAACGCTTACTTACCTCAGAAAGCCAGTGTACTCTCACTTAACTCGACTTTACACCTGATAAAAGCTGCTACTTACTGCAGATGCTACTGGTAGCACGCTGCTAACAAGGCTCCCAGCTTTGGCGGAGTTGAAGGCAGCACGGCTAAGACCCCACTCTTCTGTAAACAAGCCGCCAACAGCAGATAACTGTACAGTGAGCGGGACACGTCGCTATCGCCTTGTTTGATTGTATGCGTCCATTTTCAAGCCTCCTTGCAAAAAGGACCGTCTCACGTTTCATGACCAAACTTCCGTTTCCGCCACAAAGCCAAGCCCCCCGTTAAGCATTAAAATCAGTCAGTCTGGACTTATGGTGGGCTCTGCTTCCAAAAGCCCCCACGCTGCCACTGTGAACAGCAGGCCTGTGTCTAAAACACTGCACCAGCGTTCATAAGCGAGGTAGAGGAGGCTAAATCACAACCACACACAACCTGAAGGATTTATCACTCCAATATATACTCATATCTATATTATATCATTTATCATTTATTATACATATAGATCTACATACATCATTTTTTACTTGATCTTAAATTATGTACTTTATTTCCAGATTTAAATGAAAGAAATCAATTTCTTGTTTTTTTTCGTTATTAAATAGGTAAAAAATAAAATAAATCTAACAATATAAGTGTGTGTGTGTGTATATATATATATATATATATATATATATATATATATATATATATAGCCAAACTAACTACTTTCCTCATAATTAGAAATATTTTTTTTGTTATTCAATAGTAAAAACATATACATATATACATACATAGTACAAAAGTAACAATATCTAATAATGCATTAAAAAAGAATATTTATATATATATATATATATATATATATATATATATATATATGCAGGTGCACGTGGTGGGAGACAGCTCCCACCCCATGCATGAGACTCTGGCAGCACTGGGCAGCTCCTTTAGTGACAGGCTGCTTCACCCCAGGTGTGTGAAGGACCCTTCCTGCTGCCGTCAGACTCCACAACCAGCACTGCTCCCAGCGGACCACATACACACACACTTAAACTGCACACACATGTTCAGGGAACAGAGATCCCTCAATGTAACAATACTATGTGCAATAACCCCCCCCCCCCCACACACACACACTCACACCCTCTTACATGTGCAATTAAGAGTCATTTGCGATTATCTGTAAATAATCTGTAAATAATATTGTTATTGCTTTTAATAAATTGTGTAATTTATTTATCTACGTGTGTGTCTTGCTATCCCTTTCTGCTGTGACACTGAGAATTTTTTAAGATAAATATTTGAATTTGAATATGGATCCCAACGCATACCGTATCATTCATACATGGCCCCCGAAGAAATATCTTCTTCTTCTTTTCAGAATAAAGAACTGAACACTAGTCTAAATGATGTTAATGACCAGGTCATAACGCGTCTGTCACGAAATCACAAGTCAAACCCTTTGAAATGATCTCAAATAAACCACAGAGCGGCAAAGAGAGCCATCCATTTATCAGCTTTCCCCAGGCCAAACTAATGTTAATGAAATCTGCCAAGTCAATCACGTCTATGCTATCCCAAATAGAATCAGATTTGCTAATAACGTTGAGATCAGTAAGACCTAGATTTGACTTGGGAACTAGAACAAAAGCAAGGCTCATAAAAGTGACCAAACTAGCTGGAATGCTGTGTGATGTTGGCGGTAGTAGCGCCTATCCCTGCCCTCACTCAGCGGTTAGAGCGCCGGGATATTGATAACAGGGTTGTGGGTTCGATTCCCGGGCTCGGCAAGCTGCCACTGTTGGACCCTTGAGCAAGGCCCTTTACCCTCTCTGCTCCCCGGGCGCTGGAGTTGGCTGCCCACCGCTCTGGGTGTGTGTGTGTACTCACTGCCCCTAACACATGTGTGTGTGTGTGAGTGTGTGTTCACTACCAGATGGGTTAAATGCGGAGGACACATTTCGCTGTACACTGTACAGTGACAAATACGTGCACCTTTACCTTTACCTTTACTTTACATGATCTCAGACCTTAATTAGCAAATCAGGCCTGAGGCCTTCCCCTGCCTTGTGGCATCAGTTACACTAGTTTTTTCAGATTTCAGACAAACGTTTAAAGTAGCCCACAGGTACAAGCTTGACGAAGTGATGAAATGGAACAAGGGTTCCTAAGGGTGACCTGGTATAGTTATCATAGGCCCTCCCCCACACAGAGTGGGACCACAGGGAAAGCTAGAAAAACACTGGGTGACCCGGATCACCAGTAAGTCAGCTGCTATGAGGTGTGTGAGGTGCACGCACCAGCAGAGGCTCCACAGGCACGAACAGTAAAGGCCGCAGGACGTCTGCCTGGTGCAAGCGGTGATGAATTGTGGGCAGTTCATCCTGAAACTTCTGCGAGTTTTGCTTTCCTGCTTTATGTACTGTTTATATGTACATGTGATTAATAAGGTGGTGAAATCTTGCTGTTAATAGAAGTGTTAGCGTCACCACTGTTGCTAATTAATTGCTTAAAATTATTGTACATTTACATAAACTGCGTTAGAATGGATGACTAACGCACATTTTGATATTCCAAAAAAAATAAAGTACTAATTTTCAAATATTTCTCTCTGATAACATAAAAAGAAATAAAGCTTGGAAATTTGGATCAGCTAATTACAGTAGGTGAGACGCTTAGGCCGGATTTGCTGATCAAGGTCTGTACCCTTGTCAAAAACAATCTGAGCACTAGGGTATCCAAACTTTTACTTACAACTGTAAATATTTGCATTAAGTTATGAAATGTCATTTTTACTAGATTCATGATCTAATTCATGACCACAGCTGCAGAGGTTGGTTACAAAATGTATTAAAAGCCATTTTTGTCTTCCAGTGAATTGAGTTGTTAAAGTAGGCTTTTTACACATTGTGTTTTTAGTGCTATACGATAATAAAGGTAAAGGTGCACGTATTTGTCACTGTACAGCGAAATGTGTCCTCCGCATTTAACCCATCTGGTAGTGAACACACACTCACACACACACACATGTGTTAGGGGCAGTGAGTACACACACACCCAGAGCGGTGGGTAGCCAACTCCAGTGCCCGGGGAGCAGAGAGGGTAAAGGGCCTTGCTCAAGGGCCCAACAGTGGCAGCTTGCCGAGCCCGGGAATCGAACCCACAACCCTGTTATCGATATCCCGGCGCTCTAACCGCTGAGCCACCACTGCCAATAATGACTTCATTATTACAGAACGAAAACAGTGTTTTATTGTATTATATGTCTTTTTATTACCTGGAGCTTGTGAGCAATTCAGTCTACAACACCAAAGAATGTGGTTTAGGACGCAGCTCGTTTTCTTGACACTTGCGGTCAAGAAGAATTGTGATGTATATACTCTTTAAAATAAAGAACCAGGTGTGATATGTGAGTCTAAAGAACCTTTACTTGATGTTTTTTTTGGTAAATGTAACAATTTAAAAGTTAATTCATGTTTTTATGGAAACAAAGCACTTCTTGAAGCACCTTCTTTTTCAAGAGTGTACATCTATCACACTCCAACACTGAGTAGCCGTTTGGATGTATAGTTTTTTTGGAGAACCACCACAAAAATAACTTGATGCCAACCAGGAGCGAGAAAATTCAGGTGATGTCAGAGCAACACAATCACTAGATATTAACATCAGTAAGAAAATTGTGGGGAAAGATCCTGCCACCAGGGGCAGCATATAGACCACAGAAAACCTCACTGTGTGCATGAAAAACTTAATGATAACCATATGAATAATGTAAGTATGCTAGCATGCATTTGCAATTACATAAAGCTATAAAGCAATAAAAAACAGATTCAGGTCTTCTTATGTTGTTGATTTCTTGTCTTTTTACTAATTACTGATTGTGTAAAGCTGCTTTGTGACAACAGTTGTAAAAAGCGCTTTACAAATACGTTTTATTTGATTTGATGAATGAACCAATTTTGGTGCGACAGGCTAAGTGACCATGTCATTAATTTTACTTTATTTTTATGACTGGTGGCTAAACGAGAGTTAAAGTCTTGTTCTGAATGCAAAAGTTGAACAATATACAATGAAAACACACTGTCCAGACAGTCTAGGGGATCTAGGGAGGTGAGGGAATATATTTATTGGCATTACTTAAAATAACTGACCATTTTTTTTTGTCCATGTCAAGACAATCAGAACTGACTGAAAGCTATATTATCAAGTAAAGCATATGGAATTGACTACAATTGCAGATGGACATTGTTTACAACAGGGGTCATCAATTCCGGTTAAAAACACCTGGTTCAATTTGGTGGGGATCTTCCGCCAAATTTTTTAAAAGTTCCTAACGATTAAAACAGCCAACACGTAAACACGGTCGGGTGGTTTGATTTAAAATGCTCTGTTCTAGAGAAATTGTTGTTTTTGTAAATTCCATCCCGCAAAGAACAACAACTGAAGCGCCTTCTTTTTCAAGAGTGTACATCTATCACACTCCAACACTGAGTAGCCGTTTGGATGTGTAGATGGAAGAACCACCACGAAAATGACTTAATATGCCGACCAGGAGCGAGAACATTTTGGTGATGTCAGAGCAACATAATCACTAGATATTAACACCAGTAAGAATTTTGTCATCAATTCCGGTCAAAAACACCTGGTTATTTTGGTGGGGATCTTCTGCCAAATTTTTTTAAAAGTTCTTAACAATTAAACGGCCAACACAAACACGGTCAGGTGGTTTGATTTGAAACACTCTGTTCTAGAGAACCACTGGAAACGCCTCTGAAAGCAATATTGCAGAAAACATCAGTATACGACATGGCTATGAATAAGCTGCCCGAGTACTCAGGCACTGTTTTATAATAGTTCTGAGGTTCGATTTTGGCCATTTATTTAATTAAATAAAATAATAATTTAAAAAAAACTTAAAAATAAAAAAGCAGAGTAGTATATCGTTGCTATCCAAAATGGTGACTTTACAGAAAGCAAAAATGTTCTTAACTGTGAACGGAAGTCAATTTACAGAGTTTATTCCAAGTAATTTAAAGCATTTCTATTGGTCTATTCCTTCAGAAGTATTTACACAGGGTTCAAACTATGGAGAAAACTAAAAACAGACAAAAACGGAGACATGGTTTTTAATGGAGAGCAGCGATACGCAGGGTGTTGCAAGTAATTTATTTATTTTTATCTGTATTTCAACCCAGAGGATGTGTAGGTGCATTTGAGGTTTTTGGATAATAAATAAAATGACTATATTTGTGTGGTGTCCTATCCTACCACCCCTGTAAAGACATCAGTGGGTCGCTAAGTTTCTCTACAACTTTTGTTTCACATCAAACCACCCAGAATGACCGTCAACTATTGATTTACACAGAAATGCAGAGCACTGGTGGAATTTCCATTTTTTTTTTTTCAGGTTTAGGGATATAGGTAGTAGTAAAAACATGTCACTATGAGAATCGTTGGCCAATGCTGATTTGCATATTTTATATATATATATTATGTTCACGTTTTGTTGGAAAAATGTAGAAACTTGGAACTAATCTATGTGAATTAGCATTCCAGAGAAATGAAACCTACATTTCTAGAGAGTTCTAAACATTCTGCTCGTCCCAAATACAATTAATCCACTATCAGATTTGGACCAAGTCTAAAGATCATCAGATCATGTTTGTTTAAGCAGTAACCTTCAACATGAACGAATGTTCGGAAAACTGCAAACTGTGCTGTCTTACGGCCCTCAAAGACTGGAACCAATGACCCCTGCTCTACAACAAGTAAACGTAAAAAACAAACAAACAAACAGTTCCAACAAGCATTTCATCGATAGCTTTGGCCCTATATGCTACTAAACAAATACTTCAGATTGTTAGCATTGGGAACACTGCATTTCTGGTAAAAGAGTCCGTTGATTTCAGCTGGGGCCTTTCCTGCTCCACTGTCAATATCATGTAGTTCAGGTTCGGTTTTTACAGACGTCCTACAGGAAAAGTCAGTTTGCATCATAGTCACATTCACTTCTACAGGCTCCGTTTTTATCGTCAGAAGCTTCGCATGGCCGTACGTCTTCACATTATTGACGTCTTCAGAATGGACGCCTACATCAGTGCTGCTATTTTCCGACGGCGGACACGAATCTGATCTTTGTTGAGTGCTCCCGCCGACCATCCTCGCTATCGTCTTGGAGTTCAGCAATGTGAGTGTCCACGTACACCAGTGCTGGTCAAGCATCTCAATCGAGATGTTCCTTCTTCCGCAAACCGCACACCTCACCTTGTTCAAAGTTTGCAAGGTACCGTTTGGCACGCTCTCCAAAGGCTGTTGCGCTCCTTCTATGACGCTCCATAGCGCTGTGGTTTTTGGAGGTTCTTGTGCTTTGGACACATTGTTGTGGTTGAATCGGACATGGTTGCTGAGGTGCACCTGATGACTAAATTTCAAAGAGCAAAACTGACAAGCGTAAGGCATATACAGGCTCTCGGCTGCTAAAGGGTCTCTCAGCATCTGGCCATGGGTGAACCTTCCGTACGGATTAGTATGAATGGCGCCACACCTGTGGAGAACTTTCGGAGGCACCCGGCCGATCAGAAGTAGCCCGCAGCGACTGCAGCCGTATATGCAGGTGGTGTTGTGGGCGGCACTGACATGCTCAATGAGCATGTCCTGCGAGCACATCGCTTCCCTGCAAATGACGCACATGTATT
Source organism: Salminus brasiliensis (assembly GCF_030463535.1). Taxonomy (NCBI): domain Eukaryota; kingdom Metazoa; phylum Chordata; class Actinopteri; order Characiformes; family Bryconidae; genus Salminus; species Salminus brasiliensis. The sequence continues at coordinate 40,320,694 of NC_132882.1, forward strand.
TCTTTTTGGTGCAGAATCTCTGAAAAGTCTCCAGCTTCACCACCGGCTTGAACCGCTTCCAGAGGTTTACCGTTTTTCCAGCTATGTACCTGGTTGACGGAGGATGCGGCACAGGGGTAAACGGAGCGCCCTTCTGAGCGATGCCGACATTCTTTGCCGTCTCCTCTAAAACCTTCAGCTTCCACTCCTGCTCTTTCACAGAGTTGATCCTGCTCTGGATCGCACTTTTGTGGTTTATTACATACGTCGCCTTGTGGTTGTGCGACGTACTGTGGGACCACATTTCAGGATACTTTTTAAAACTAATTCCGCACGAACATATGAAGTTGACATAAGGGCACACATGCTCCTCTAGTGTTAGTCTATTGATGAACATGGTGTCACAAGCCAAGCAGAAGACTGGATTAACAATTGGATTACCTACTGGACCAACAGGTGGACTATCAACTGGTTTACCAGCTGGATTACCCACCGGACGAATGACTGCATTGTCAACTGGTTTAACAATTGGATTAACCACCGGTATAACAACTGGATTAACAGCCGGATGAAAGCTTTGACCAACTGGCTTCCACAGACTGTCCCAAAGATCCGTTTTGCTTCCTGTAGTTTTGGCCAAACCAAATGTTAGACTGTCCTCAAGTATTTGTCTTTGGAATTCCTCCTGTACCAGGGCCTCCACATCTGTCAGAGAAAGAGAGGCGCAATTAATCTGTGAATAATTGAAAGTACACACATGGACAAAAGTGTTGGTATCCCCTCGGTTAATAAAAGAAAAACCCACAATGGTCACAGAAATAACACAAATCTGAATTCAACATTGATTTTGAACCATGCTTCAACAGAATTCTTAACTCCTAAAACAAGCCTGGACAAAAATGATGGTACCCCTGAAAATAATGTGGCCAAAGGGACATGTTAAATCAAGGTGCGTCCACTAATTAGCATCACAGGTGTCTACTATCTTGTAATCAGTCAGTGGGCCTATATATAGGGCTACAGGTAGTCACTGTGCTGTTTGGTGACATGGTGTGCACCACACTCAACATGGACCAGAGGAAGCGAAGGAAAGAGTTGTCTTAGAAGATTAGAAAGAAAGTTATAAACAAGCATGTTAAAGGTAAATGTTATAAGATCATCTCCAAGCAGCTTGATGTTCCTGCGACTACAGTTGCACATATTATTCAGAAATTTAAGATTTGTGGGACTGTAGCCAACCTCCCTAGACGTGGCCGCAGAGACAGATAATACGAATGGTAACAAAAGAGCCCAGAAAAACTTCTAAAGAGATTAAAGGTAAACTTCAAGCTCAAGGAACATCAGTGTCAGATCGCACCATCCGACATTGTTTGAGCCAAAGTGGACTTCATGGGAGACGACCAAGGAGGACACCATTGTTGAAAACAAATCATAAAAGGTCAAACTACATGTTGACAAGCCCCAAAGCTTCTGGGAGAATGTCCTATGGACAGATGGAACTTTTTGCCAAGGCACAGCAGTTATATGTTCACAGACGGAAAAATGAAGCATATCAAGAAAAGAACACTGTTCCTACTGTGAAACATGGAGGAGGCTCTGTTATGTTCTGGGGCTGCTTTGCTGCATCTGGCACAGGGTGTCAAAAAGACTATCAAGGGATTCCAGAAATATGCTGTCCAGTGTCAGAAAGCTTGGTCTCAGTCGCAGGTCATATTAAGTTAACAATAATTTTTGTCCAGGCCTATTTTATATATTTATTTATTTTAGTTTTTTTTAAATATAATTCTGTTGAAGCATGGTTCGAAATCAATGTCGGAATTTAATTTGTTCATTTTAATAGAATTTCTATTTATTATTACTTTTGTTAGATTCAAGTTATTTCTGTGACTATTGTGGGATTTTCTTTCATTAATGTGTTGTAGTCTGGTGATCCCCCCCCCCCCCTTTTTTTTAATGGACAGTTAACGCGTTGGTCTCTGCTGTCCGTAAATGCGTTCTCATTGAAAACGATGGCAAACTAAGCATTTTTGATGCATTCAAAAATGTTCTCCGCCGTGTACGTAGCAATATTTTAAGACAATAATTATCTTGTAATTCAGAGAATCAACAAACTTAAATTACACAGATTATCATCTGTGATCTTTTGTAGCATTAGAAGTGCTAAAACTGGAAAAGCAGGAATACAGTGAGAGGACAAACTCAGCAAAGATGCCAAAGAATGTTGTGTAGATAAATTGTCTATAATCTACTAACCTGACTGCAAAAAGTTGGAATTCTGACCGTACACTGCTGCCCCCCAACCTTGTACTCTGATATTACCAGGAATCTTGCTTATAGTACCAGTGTGAGTTTACAGCGTGTCACAGTTTAGAAACTTTACATCCCTAAAGCCCATGGATTTCACAAATGGCTGGGTGCAGGAGTTTACATTTTTAATGAAGGATTATCCGTGTCTGCGGTCTTCCCTGGATGTCTAATTACTGGCGTAGCTAATCCAGACCAACACAGGAACAGTACGTTTATGTCTGCATCTTTAAAAGAGCACCAGCCAAACAGAAAATGTTCAGCGTTTCCTACACAACAGCCTCGAACACTGAATACCTCCAAAATGGCACTCAACCTAAAGGACACTTCAATTTTACCTCCTCTAGCCAAAGACCACCTGGATAAAGTGATCTGTACATTTACAAGTCACAGTCATGCAACACATATGATACCCAGCCCGTATGTATTCTCCCCCTATCGCATGCAATGCTCCCGACACTAGTGCGGGCGAAAATCAAGAGAGGCCCCCTCTGACGGGTGCGCAGCCAGTCGGTGCCAGACTCCTGCCGATGCGGGGAAGCACCGATGCATCGTCCAGCAGACTGGCGGACAGCACCGCATTGGAGTGATGTGGGGAGAGCGCGCCACCCACCCACTCCGGTGACAGCAAGGCCACTCGGGCCACTTTGGCCTAAATTATTTTATTTAATTTATTAATGCATATTTATTATTTTATATAAAAAACTATATATTACTATTTGTGTGTGTAATTATTGATGTGACGTGGCTAATCATGAACAACCCCTAACTACGCCCGTCCACAATATCGGCCACTTCCACGTAGTGTGCATTTCCGCTCTCTCACTTTGCCAATCGCTTGGATGAAATTTTAAAAACAGAAGCTCCCGCTTTAGAAAGGTATTTCAACTTTCATCTAGCAAAAAAAAAAATCACGTCTGAGAACAATATTTAAACATCGCGAACAGCATCGTAATCTTGCGCATCTAGAGCGGAAATGGGCCATAAGAGGAAGTAGCAGATTTTGGGGACGACCACTGCTACGGGGATTTTCTTCATGTTTGCAACTTTAAAAGACCGACAACTAACAAACAAAAAGAAAGTGCTCAGAGTTTATTAACTGCATAAGTGCCTTGAACACCAAATACCTCCAAAATGGCAGTTCCAAAGTCCAAAGTCAATACATCCTCTGCCAAAGACCACCTGGATGAAGGGATCTGTGTGCTTCCAGGGTAACGTTACAGTAATCCTATAAACAGCTATAGCACATATGTATCTTATTTTAATGCGTCTTCACTTAGTTGTCATTTTAGTCTCAGTAGCCTTGATCCTAATTAGGTCTAGTCCTAAAGCATGGGTTAATCAACTTTCCTGATACCGTATCGTACGTGTACTGTATCAGAACACCAGTAAGTAGCTACACTAGCTGGCTGGCTACATCTGTAGAATAGCAAGTGTTGTGATGCTGAATTGTGAATTGCATTAGCATTGCCAGCCTTACCAGCCGTGCCAGATCAAACTGAGCTGTTTGTCTAGATCTAATTTAATATTTAGCATTTAATCAAGAGGCAACACTAATAATATGCTAATATTATTAAGTAATATATGCTGCTGACCTCTGGATCAGTGCTCCATAGATTACAACACCCAAGCTGTGGAGCCAGAGCCAGAGCCTGAGCCTGAGCCAGAGCCTGCAGCCCAGCCCATGACAAGAGATGCGTTAGCAGCGATTTATCAAAAATGCTGATGAAATATGAATGTACATTTCAGTACAACAATACAGTAAGTGATAAATGATCAGCTAAATGCAATTTCTCCTCCCGTTAGTCTTTAAAGCTCCTTGCTTTTGGAAGTAGCATCCGTCCCACAGGCGCCAGAATGCAACTGCTGCACTATTTAAGGGGGACAGACAGCTAGTTATTAGCTAGGTAGCTAGCTAGGTTAGCTATGCTAATGCCCAAAACAAGGCGACTAATAAGAAGTCAGCTCATCCTCACGGACCTGTTTAAACCCAAAAAGGACTGGACGAATTAACAGCAATAAAAATGACTCGTGACAACCCCCAAATAACAGCATTACACGACCAGTCTCCACGTCTTCTAGCATAGCTGGTCCCCGACCCCCCGACCCCCCGACCCCGCTCTTGTTTTGGTTTCTTTTACCTTGGCAATCCGACAGCAGCTGACCACAGTCACTGGGTAAGTCCATGTTGTCCACAGACAACATACTGGAACCAATAACCGCGCAGAAACAGCCGTAAGTGACCACCACTGCCCCTAAAAATCAGGGGCTGTTCTCCTGATGCGAAACACTGGTGGCCAATCTCCCTCCCATTCTTCCCATTGCAACGCCGGGAAGTCGCTGGCGTCGTAGGCGCTTACACTACCCCTAGCGGGCTGGGGTGGACGTTACAGCTGTGAAAGGGAAAAGTCAACGAAGGTCCCAAACTGGTGGAAATTCAGCCAGTCTGACCAATCACATCCCGCTCTCACTTCTCACATCTGACCAAACATTAACAATATGAATTAAAAATCAACATACGAGCATCTATGTTTAAGTAAAATATGTTTTAATTTAATTAATTGATTTAATTAATTTACCCATCTTTGAATTTATATTTTTTATAAATATAATTATTATAATATATTTTTATTTTTTAGGATGTAATGAAGTGAGTTTTTCCTTTTATTAAAAATGTATCTGTTGTTTTCTGCCCCTGTGTCCACGATAACATTAACATGTGCACCAGTCACATGATAAAAAAAAAGGTATTAAAATGTTATTATAAATATTTTTTGTCAATATTCAGATAAGAGTTAGTTATGTTAATTACAGTTTCCTAAAATTATGTCAGGTGGTCTAAGCGTCATAAAACGCTAGCGTGGCACCCGGTTAAGCTTCACATCTTAAAATCAAGTTTTCATAAAAGAAATTGAAATGAAAAACAAATTTGTAATAAAAATGTATAAAAACCAAAAAACATTTTCATTTGAAAAAAAAAACATTTTTTAAAAAATATGATTGTTATTCTTTACCATGTGTCCAGCGTTCAGTAAATGAACTAATAGAAAATGAACTAATAGAAATTACTTAAAATATAAAATATTATATTTTTATTTAAAGTTAAGCAGATTTCCCCCTTTCTCCTGTAAAGTTGCCATTTTGGATATACACAATATTACAAAAAATTTACAATACAATATAATATAGGCAATAGGCAATATTTAGATGGACCAGGTAGTTTGATTAGGGTTAGTGATAAAAGCTGCTGGACAAGGGTTCTTCACAAAGGTGGAAAACCCTTTATAAATGGATTGCTGCTGTCCATTGAAAACCATCTTCACATCTTAATTTTTGTTGGTTTTTAGTTTTCACTGTGTAAATAATTCTGGATGAATAGACCAATAGAAATGCCCTAAATTACCTGGAATACCTTCGTATTTTACATTGACCTCCATTCAAAATTTTTGTCTGTAAAGTCGTGATTTTGAAGATTTGGTGATGTTTTTATTGGACAGCAATGATATAACATACACTATTCTTTTATATATATATATATATATATATATATATATATATATATATATATATATATAGATTAGCGCTTTTTCATTTTTTCCCCCCTCAAATATGGCTTGAATTGACCGAGCCGCATTTACTTAGCATGTACCACTAATGCATGTACAACCAGTGCTGGATCCAACAGAGGAAAACGAATGGAAGAACAGCACGGAATTTATTGATACAGTTTAGAGCATTAAAATTGAGTTTGACACGCCGACAACACACAAAAAATACAAATAAAACCTTTATCTACAACAGTTATGTTTTTTAGGCTCTGCATGCATTTGCCAACGTCATCTTTTCAAATGTCTACCAGGTAAGCTTCAGAACAACAGAGCGAGGAACGTTTACATTTCAAGACCAAGGCCAAAACGAAACCTGAATCTAACAATGAAATGAGTTAAGAAAAGTTGTCTTTTTTATTACTAAATGTCCATTATATACACATACTACCTTCATACTATCTATAGCTTTACTACTTTCCGACTCTGGTTGGGGGGGGGGGACATTAAAAACGTTAAGTGCACAAAGAAGAAAAGCACAGTCCCACAGTTTGCTGTCTGACGACATCCTCAGCTGATGCTGAACTGGACTGAACTTTCTAGGTATAAGTCAACGCAGAACTGCACTGACATAGAAATGTCTGATGGTCACTTATTCTGATGCTGTCTCGCTGGGTGAAGAGATGGGAAGGACCTCCGGCTCAGCTTTCGACTGCTCCTCGTCTGTTGCAGCCACTTTTGCAGAATCGGGTATGTCCCCTAAAATGCGATGCACCCTCCTTCTGTGGTTCTTCAATGACCTTACATCAGGATAACCACGCTGACATATCTGACACTTAAATGGATTGTCCGGGCTTTGAACGACCTTGCCCTTGAACATCTCGAGACCACCTAGGATGCGGTGGACCCGCCTTCTGTGGTTCCTCAAGGACCTCAGGTCCGGGTAGCTGCGTGAACAAATGTGACACTGAAACTGACTGGAATGGCTTTGCTGTCCAGCTGCTTTTGACGGCTGAAGTCCACTTCCTAGAATACGATGGACTCTCCTCCTGTGGTTTCTCAAGGACTGAATATCAGGGTAGGCACGTGCACAGATCTGGCACTGATATTGCTTGGACTGGCTTTGCTGCATCGCACCTACTGCTGACTGAAGTCCGCCAGCACCAAGACCGACCTGGTTCAGTCCTTGCGGCCGGTGGACTTTCCTCAGATGGTCCTTCAGGGACTGGAGTTTTGGGTAACTGCGCTGACATATCTGGCAGCGGAACGCATTTGATGGGTCGCTTTGTGAAACATGTGCAGACTGAATAGTGGGCGATGCGGACGCTTCCTTTGTGCCATGGACTTTCCTTTTATGCTCCTCAAGATCCTCGTGGCTGGAGCACTTGTGCCTGCAGGTCGGGCACGTCAAAACCTTTTGCTGGCTGTGTGAAACCAAGTGTCTTTTGAGTCCATCCACGCAACTGAACCAGCGGACGCACACCGGGCAGCGCATTGGTTTGAAGGAGGGCGTACAGTTGTTGCTCTGAACATGAACCTTATGCGCTAAGGGACTTTGGAACGTCATGCCACAGCGAGAACAACAGTGTTTCCTTTGAACTGCAACATCTCCTCGGCAGCTCAACCTCAAGTGCCTCAGCAAAGACTTGCGCCCGCCGAAGATCTTTTTACATCTGTGGCAAACACATGGCTCAGTGAGAGGTCTGTTAGTCAAGCGTGACTTCAGCAGATCTTGCGGCTGGGTGTTCGGATTCTGAACGGCTGCCTGAAAATGCTGCAGCTGCTCGCCTTTCTGCCTTGGAGTTTGGGCGTGCAATTTCTGGTGTGCTTCGAACTCGGCCCAAGACTGCAAATTCTCACCGCAGTGTGAGCAAATGTAGGACTCCATTGCATGCAACTGCAGATGCTCAAACAGCAGCCTTGGGCAAGTGAAGGCAGCACCGCACTCACAGGTCACTCTTCTGGGGAGCACGGACGGTAATGACATAATCCCCCAGTTTCCACTCCCAGAACTGTTTTTGCCGCTCTCCTGTCGTGCCTGGCTCTTTGAAACTGGGGGCAACACAAACATGTTTTCCTGGGAAGCTTGATTTTTCTTCTCTAGCATCCTGTTCCCCACCAAAATGCTTGCGTTCCTTATCGACTGGCACCTCTTTCGGTGAATGTTCATATTGTCCTTGCGGGTGAACGACGTTCCGCAATGCGGACATGGAAACTTTTTCTTAAGGGCAAGGATACTGGCCTTTCCGAAAGAGCGCTGCTCCATTAATTTTCTCGCTCCGCAGATCTTAAGGTGCTGCTTTACAGTGAACCGCCGGGAATAGCTTCTCTGACATCTATTACAAGAAAAGCGCTTGACACCACTTTCAGAGATGTGCACTTGAAAATCTTTACTTGACATGACTAAACTAGGTTGGCATTTAATGGCGGGTTCTAAAATGACGACATCATCGGAGTTGTCTTTGGGCGCCTCCACCAAATGGTGTTTCTCCTCATCGACGTCCATCATCACATCAATTTCAGTGTCATCCAGAGGCACCGTCCACTGGCTCTCTTCTAACGATTCCCTTTCCTCCGTGTCGCTTCCTTCCCTCATTCGGGCATCTGTAAATTCTGTTAACGGTACTGAACTGAATTTAGGAACTTTGGCAAGAAATGGTGGGAAACTTTTAGCCGAACCCAAGTGGATTCCAGACGTGACCGAGGACAGAGGCTGCGTCCCTATCCTCGCTTCCTTGAATGGAAAGTCAGCAGTGAGCTCCTCAGTCTTTACGAACCGAAGGTCCCCTGTGTTCACACCCACGTTTATATGGCGTGCTGAATTGTGCTCTAATGACCCAAGCTGTTCTCCAGCACTACACCCTTCCCCAAAGTTGTGGACCTTGCCATCTTGTTCGGATGAAGTGGCAGAGCACTTAAGGGAGGCTATCCATTGACAGTTATGCTTATTGAGGTTGTGCCTCCGTGTGTAGCTCCGGTTGCACAGCGTACAGTGGAACAGTTTCCGAGAGTGAAGCATCATAGGATTGTTTGATGTCAGGAAGCTTTTTCTTACAAATGTGAAATGCCTGGGTGTTCCAACGTTGGAGACAGAGCAGATGTGGTTATTCGGAACAGAAATGACACATATCAGATACTGTCGGCAGCGGCGGCAATATTTGACTCGTTCTTTTTTGTGCAAGGCATGATGCATTATCAAACTGTCCACGTCCTGAAACACTCTGCGGCAGACGCCACACTGATGCTTACCCTCAATGTTGTCCTTGACGAGCTTTTGACAGGTCTCAAGAGCCACCACAGGATACAATGTCTTGGTTGTAGAAACAATCCTTTTAATTTTTTTTTTCTTTTTAGGCTTCACGTTAACCAAGCTGCCGTCTGGCTGCCTGCAGCCCTCTCCAGCGGGGCCATATTCTGCCACCTTTTGTCTCAACTGATTAACGAAATCGCCAGAGCTCGATGTGGATATTTCTGCTGGGGTCTGCATCGGAGCCCTTGGGGAAACTTTCCGAGGGGGAAGGGTTCTCTTGCTTTGCTCCCATTTCGTCTGTGCTGGCTGCCTGCGGCTCAAGTAGGCAGACGCGAGCATTTTAAGCAGCGATTTTTTATCGTTCGATTCTAATTTCTCACTTTCGTTCGCCGATTCCTCGCTGTCAGAGAGGGCGCTCTTCTCAAATTTCACAATCTCGGCTTCATTTTCGGAGACCGGGTCCGATTCTTCCGCGAGTGCCGAAGGGACGGAGGGGTCAGATGGTTGCAACCCTTCATCACAATGCTCTTGAGCGACGGTGTCTTGCACAGGGGGTAAATCTGAAGTCGGGATGCACTCCGTTTTGTCAGCCTCAGAAACCGAATGCGTGTCCTGATCAGGTGACTCATCAACACAATGAGATGGTGAGTTCTCACAAGGCGAGGGCAAAACTTCAACTGGTGTATCGTGGCAGCCAGCTGTCTTGACTTCAGGTTCTGCTTCAGAATTTGTATCGCTTGGCTCACCCAACTGTGGTGGTTCTTTCACATGTTTCGTCTTATGCTCCTGAAGGTCGCACGATTCACCAAACTCTTCGCCACAGTCACACCTGTATACATCTTGAGCAACAGGAAGGGGTAGTACCATGCAGTGGTGCTTTTCAAGAAGCTCCTGGCTTGCAAACAAGCCACTGCAGTGACTGCAAGTAGGCAGCGTAGACACTTTGTGGTCGGAGATTTCATTGGCGTGAGATGCTTGATGTACTAAGAGAGATGCTAGACCATTAAATGTGGCCGAGCATGCCACACAATTATAGGTTTTGGTGGATGGAGTTCCAGCAGATCTTGTTTCCTGAAGACCAAGCATTTTGAGATGCTTGGCGGAGAGGTTTCCAGTTGTTCACTCCGTTGCCATGACTCTTGTAGATTTCCTAGAAGAAGAAAAGCAAACAAAGTAAATCTAAACTGCAAAACATTAATCATGGTCAATGAAATGATTTACTACAGGTAAGGACTGTCACTGTGATAGCCACAGGCCTGGGGTAGAAGCACGCAATTACTATTTGTGTTCCACACATAAGAATTTAATCCCATCTGTGCAATGAACACACACAGACACGCCATAGCACACACAGTAGGGGGAATCCGTTTAGGGAATCAAACTGATGACCTTCTGGTTTAAAGGCCATTTCTTGAACCTTTAACTTTAAAACTTTAGGCCCCCAGATGCCCCAACATTACACACATTGGCAACAACAGACATACAGCAAATGTCTGAATGGCCACTTGTCTTAGATTAATTTGCAGATCAGAATTCACAACCTTCAATAACCATTGGAAAGTCATTAATCATTGACTCTAACACGGCGGGGGGAACAAAGTCTTTGCACCCTGATGACCTTTGAAGAAAAACTGAAATAATGGCTTTAATATTCCTCTTTTTCTGCTGGATTTTTACCCACTAACTTAACCCACAGTTTGAGATATCAACACTAATCCAACTCGCACTGGCTTAGCATTTAGGCTAACACACCAATGGATTTTTTGCTGATTTTGTTTTTCTCAAGATGGCTTGGGGTGCAGAAGTCTAGCATAGACTAGTTGATGTAGTATCCAAGTCTAGGACACCACATGAACCATCTAGGATACAACAAAAAAACACCTAGATACCCTAGCAACACAATAAACAATTATTTAAGATACCATAAGAACCACCTGAAATACCACAGCAAGCACTTATCAAAACCCCATAGTGAAAACAGTTCACTCTGTTGACCATATAGTAAAAGCCTGGAACCTGGAATACCACATTAACCACTTAGGATACAATAGCAACCACATAGATACCCTAGCAACACCATAACAATTATTTAAGATACCATAGCAACCACCTGAAATACCACAGCAAGCACTTAGCAAAACCCCATAGTGAAAACAGTTCACTCTGGTGACCATATAGCAAAAGGCTGGTAAATGCCTGGACCTGGGCTACCACATTAACCACCTAGGATACAATAGCAACCACATAGATACCCTAGCAACACCATAACAATTATTTAAGATACCACAGCAACCACCTGAAATACCACAGCAATCACTTAGCAAAACCCAATAGTGAAAACAGTTCACCCTGGTGATCATATAGTAAAAGCCTGGACCTGGGATACCACATTAACCACTTAGGATACAATAGCAACCACCTAGATACCCTAGCAAGACCATAACATTTATTTAAGATACCATAACAACCAACTGAAATACCACAGCAAGCACTTAGCAAAACCCCATAGTGAAAACAGTTCACTCTGGTGACCATAAAGTAAAAGCCTGCTAAATGCCTGGACCTGGGAACCACATTAACCACCTAGGATACAATAGCAACCACATAAATATCCTAGCAACACCATAACAATTATTTAAGATACCATAGCAACCACCTAAAATACTGTAGCAAGCACTTAGCAAAACCCCATAGTGAAAACAGTTCACTCGGGTGACCATATAGTAAAAGCCTGGACCTGGAACACCACATTAACCACCTAGGATACAATAGCAACCACATAGATACCCTAGCAAGACCATAACAATTATTTAAGATACCATAGCAACCACCTGAAATACCACAGCAAGCACTTAGCAAAACCCCATAGTGAAAACAGTTCACTCTGGTGACCATATAGTAAATGCCTGGACCTGGAATACCACATTAACCACTTAGGATACAATAGCAACCACATAGATACCCTAGCAACACCATAACAATTATTTAGGATACAAGGATAGGCTGTCCACTAGAGTTTAGAGGAGCATTACTCTGAGCATCTGATTGCATTCAGCAACAACAGCATTAGTGAGGTCAAGATGTTGGATGATCACCACCCCACTTCATCCAATAAGCACTGGATAGAGCACCATCATTCCAGAAAACACGGTTCTCCACAGCTCAATGCCGGGGGCTTTATACCCCTCTAGTGCCAATATGTTCATGCTTATCTGCTCCAGAGAGTCCTATTCTATTGGCAGCGCTTCTCTACAGGGACTAGACAAGCTGCGGGTGTGCGCATTTGCATTTATGTGTCAGCGGGCTATTGATGACAGGGTTGTGGGTTCGGTACCCGGGCATGGCAAGCTGCCACTGTTGGCCCTTGATCAAGGCCCTTAACTCTCTCTGCTCCCCAGGTGCTGCAGCAATGGCTGCCAGCGCTCTGGGCACATTTGCTCACTAGTGTGCATGTGTGCATGTGTGTGTGTGTGTGTTCAATGCACAGATGGGTTAAAGGCGGAGGCCAAACTCCACCCCTGTCCAACACAAAAAGAAGGGATGTCCACAAACATTTGGACAGATGGTCTAATAGAATAGGGGTACAAAAAGCTTGTGCAGCTTTCTTATCTTTACATAATACAAATACATTAATATCCCCCTAACAACCACGTGGGGTACTACTGCTACCACCAAAGGCACCATAGCGACCTCCTTGGATACCATAGCAACTGCCTAGCAACACCTTATAAACCATGTGAGATTCCATAGTAAACACTTAGAAACACCATGACAAGAACCTAGCAACCACCTAGCTACACCCTAGAGACTGCCTAGCAACTGCCTGAAGCTGCGCAAACAATTCTGAAGTTTCTTCAGGTTCTTTCAAGTTTATTGCACTTTTTTTTTTTAGAATTATAAATATTCAATTTATTTTTTTATAACAATGTTCTACATTAAGTGATGTAAAAAAAACAAAAACAGAACATATTGAATAAAAATAATAAATAATATAAATAAATAATTTGTATTATTGTTTATGATGTTACTATCAGCCCTAATGACATCATAAAAGCATAACAAGCATCCAAAGCATAACAAGAGGAAAATGGACGAGGTGGTCCAGAAGGCGTCTGCCCGCGTGCCAGTTCTGTAATATTTTAGTTTCCAGCCCGAGGAATGGAAAAACGATGGATGTCGACAGTGTTTAATGCCATCTGTGCACAGTACGGTTATTAGAAACCATTTAGCAATAAATGTATTAGAATTATAATAATTACACATATGTTATTACATTATCACGAATGGGCAAGTACATGCCAATCATCCTACATAAACAAAGGGCTCATATGTGACCCCCTGGCTCATATGTGTGGCTAACCGATTTCTCCAGTGGTGGTCATATCAGAGAGCCGGCTCTGAGCGTTAACGCCAAGTGGCTTCGACGTTTCCTGACAGGTGACGTCACCCACTGTACTTCACACATCTGTCTGAAACGGCTCTGGCGTCATTACCGAAAGCGCGTGAGTCGCGTGCGTTGGAAAACAAACCGTGCATGACTGAATGAGGGGTTGCAGGATCGCTCGCATCACAACACCGTTTGGCTGCGGCGCGCAGGCCTCTCCTCTCCTCCCACTGAAACGCACGGCGTGTCACCGCCAAAGCAACAAACGAGCATCCGCTTAACGTTTACGAGCCCCGAAAGCAAGCTATTTTATCGCGTGAACACAAACGACGGTGACCTCTGCACCTTAGCTCGCGTAAATCTGCGCTCCGTGGTTGCCTCCTCGCCCTGCTTGCCTGCCTGCCTGCCTGCCTCCTCGCTCACTCGCCCGCCCGCCCGAGACCCCAGGGATCCAGATGGTTAGCTCGGGTAGCTATCCGCGGCTCGGCATTTGTTCAGCACCGAGCAAAACGCCGCGCGAGAACAACGCTTACCTGGGCCGTCTCCACAGCCTCCTACCCCCGCTGTTGTCGAGCGAGGCGGCCCGCGTGCTCGCTAACGCTTTAGCTTAGCGCCACACATTGTGAGGGAGCAGGCGTGTATTGGACAGCCGCCTCGTCCTTCCTCGGTGTGGGTTGGCAGAGCAGAAGGCTTTAGCGGGGGTTCTCAGCAGCTTGCACGTTTCTTCAAAATAAAAGCACTCAAATGCAACCAGGGAAAAGCTCATGGAAAAAAGCACAAGCACGACAGAACACTTACAGGCTGTAGCCGGGTCCATATTGTGCAGGTCCGCCGCTGGAGATAAAGCGAGGCTTCTGACTGCACCAAAGCCACAGTGGAAGGAAGCCCTCCGAGGTATTCCCACTAGACTAGTCACACGCCTGCCTACATGAGCTGCTCACAAAACGCACTCTGAAGCAGCCCAGCAGTCATCATCATCATCATCATCATCATCATACCAAATATCATCACTGTGTGCCATCATTTCATAAAAAGCTTTTGCTTTTGTTGCATGTGGATCACAGATGGTTGAGCTCCAGGTGCACAGTAACCCAACCTGGCAATCCCCATGTGACCCACATGTGCATTTCACTGACAAGCTTTTTGGTTGAAGGTCTTTTGCACCTGCAGTTTTCTTCTTCTAAGATATAAGCACCGAACTGCCCCTCGTATGGAAAGCTGATGAATTGACCCACCATCGTTACAAAGGGAACCGCTTTGGCTGCACCAAAACCACAGCGGAAGGACGCCCTCAGAGATATTCCCACCGGACTAGTCAAACACCTGCCCACTGAATCTGAATCAACCCAGCAGTCATTATCCATCACCCATATGTCCAACTTTATACCCATGTGTACGGAAGGGGGTTTACCTTGCGACGTCCCAGTTTAGCATTATACAGTGTTGCCAAAGAGCATGTACCCTCTTTATTGTCTGTTGCACTGAACGGTGTTTTTATATTGTTTTGTCAGGAGCTGAAAAAGCACAGTGGCCCGTGCCATCAACATTACTCAAAATTGTAACACACTGGCACACATCAGCAGCCTGAGCCTGAGAGAGCACAATCGGCCATGCGCTCTCTCTCCCCTCATCACTCCCATCATGATGCTGGTTAGCAAGGCCTCTGTTCCACGAGGTATCAGAGCTGGGGATCCGGCGCTTTCCTCCAAGCATCTGCCTTCAAGCGTATTGGCGTCGTAGCGTTGTGAGCTGAGAGTGCTCTTCAATTAAGTGGCTACTGAGTATGCGTACGCCTAGCCATCTGGACAGTAGGGACCCCTTGTCGTCTGATATTCCGTATATACCCCTGCCCTTCTGCATTCAGGTCTGTCTCAAAGGTTAACTTTGGGGTACATGGTGCTTATCAGTGGGTAAACATGGTAGATGTGTATACAAGCTTATTCATGTGTATACGAGCCCATTGGCTCATTCTATGTTGCACCCTAAGGATATCAGTTTGGTGGTGCAGTGAAATTGAGAGTTCAACACCGTGGTACATTTACATTTAAGGCATTTAGCAGATGCTCTTATCCAGAGCGACTTACAAGTGCTTTGCTATTTACCCAAGAAAAACCTCAGCAGACTTATAATTCAAAGACACCTCTAAGATACCCTGACGCTGGCCTACAAAGCTCAGAATGGACCAGCCAGCCCCTCCGTACTTGAAGGCAATGGTCAAAAGCCGATCAGCACCAAGAGCCCTTCCAGCTTCAAGTACGGCTCGGCTCGACCCGACGTCCCTCAAAATCCACGGAAGACAAGCGTCCAGGCTTTTTACTGTCCTGCACCAAAGTGGTGGAACGAGCTTCCCCTGGGTGTCCGAACGGCTTTTGACTGTCGCCATCAAGGACGTAGAGGCTGGTTCTTTCTGGGCTTTTAGGCCAGAGTCAGGGTTTTGAATCTGATGCGGGCAGCAGCTACAGGAAGCCAGTGAAGAGAGAACGCAGCAGTAGAGTGACATGGCTGAACTTAGAAACGTTGAAGACGACCCGTGCCGCTGCATTCTGGATAAGCTGCAGGGGCCTGATGTAAAAGGAGACCAGACAGAAGAGAGTTGCAGTAGTCCAGTCTTGAAGTGACGAGATCACTTGAAGTGATCTTTATTTACGTGAACTTGGCATTGCAGTTAAGGACAAGTCTCTTATACAGTCTGCCATGGCCATGAGACAGCTCCTTTGTTTCTCCGCCGTTCAAGGACAGGTTGTTTTGACACACCACACTGCAGGGAGAATGCTACGACTCTGGCATTCTCAGTAAAGCTTAACACTACAATTTCTGTAGGGCTTGGCATCGCAGACATCGTCAGAGGTCAAGGCTTAATGCTGTGCTGAGAAAAAAAAAGATATGTCACTTATGTCACTGCTAGATATTCCATTCATAAACATTCATGGACGTTCATCACATACACACACAAAAATGCCTGGTCATCTAGAAACACTGGCCTTCAGATTGCAACAGCGTGATGACCAGTCACTCTCACTCATGTTCACCTGTGCAGTCATATGTCAGAGTATAAAAGAGGCCCCAGGTTACTTATACTGCTGTTCCTTTTCATAGAGGAAAAGTGAGAGTAGGAGGAGGCCTAGCAGGCCATGGAGACCATCGAAGACGAGGAGTAGGAAGAGGCAGGCAAAGACAAGCCAGTGGCTGTGTCTGAAACTGGAGGTAGCTTCCTGGCCTGATGCCTTTCTGTCCACGCTGTCTCCGAAGGCAGTGAAGTAATAAAGGTCTCTGTAGCCGAATCACAAAGGCAACAATATGTCCTGGCACTCATAGATATGAGATTGATATGAATGTTTATCTGTGCTGTCATTAGCTATTAGCATTTTTGCTAATAACACATTAATAACACACCAATAAAACAGAAGGCTAGACTACTAACCTTCGATTCCTGTCTGACTAGGCAGCAGTTCTTACATTTTAGACACAGCCAATATCTCCAATTAGAAACTTTGATGGACCATGTAGTCATTCGGAGCCCAACCTTGACCGAACAGGGCGGCGAGTCCAGCCGAATTTGGGCCACTTTACAGTAGAAATTTGGTAATTAAGCATCGAGTAGTTTTACAGTACTCTCTACAGTAATTACAGTTTCTATGGACTACTGTCTACTACAGTGCTCACAGAAAGGTACCCTATAGTGAAATGTTTTGCCGTACACTCACGTAGCTATACAGTAAAAATATGTAAAATATGTGTCCTATAATGGGTGTGTATATACTTTTCATAGGACAGTAGAACAGCAAGCAAGAGGTGACAAGATGCTAGAAATTCACAGCCAGTCAGAAAGACCACCATAGTAAACATGGTTCAGAGAAAGAGTCCTGGAAGACGGTGTCCATTTCCGCAACGTTGCCAAGGTCAGCCTGTCCACAATCAACCGTGTCTCAAAATCTGAGAACAACTCTGGCCAGGTGAAGGAGCAACGATACCAATATGTACATGTGAGTACAGCATCTTCTCAGTACTCGCTGTAGACAAGTCACTGTTTACCTCAGTGTCTCTGTATGTAGGCTCTATTATAGTCAAGTCAAGTCAAATGGATGTGTATAGTGCTTTTTACAACTGGGAGGAACCAAGACTCACAAGGGGGACCCGGCCCGTCCTCCTCTGGTCAGAACTATTTATAAATTATTGATAAAAGTTACCAAACCATCTATACTGTTAAACTGCTCTGATCAAAATCATAATATATTACTCATGGTGAAGTATAACTTAATATAATCACAGCAGTGATGGTCAGAGTAATGATAGTTAATAGTGGTGATATTAATTTTATTAGTGGCAGATAGTTAAGAGTCCATTTAGGTTGTAACATGGTCATTAGACAAGTAGCAGTGGTAGGAGGGTGTGCCGCTGGTCTGGCATGGGTGGTGGTGGGGCAGGGCCTGCTGGTTGTACTGGTAGGTGGCAGCTGGTCTGACGCAGGTTGAGGGGACCTCAGCAGGAAGTCTTTCAGCAGGTCGGGCTGAGTGACCAGTCATGCTTTTTCAAAGAGAGCTTGAGCTTGATGCCAGTGCTACTCCCTATGAATATATGTCTTCATTGAGGAGGCAGGGTTCAACCTGCAGAAGACCAGGTGGTGGCGAAGGAACATCATTGGTAAAGGTGCAATTGTCCATGTCCCTGGGCAGCATGGCAGAAATGTCACCCTGTATGCTGCTGTTGGTCAGTGTAGGGTCATACATTACCAAGCACAAACTTGGTCCCCATAACACTCTCCGTTTGCTAGCATTCCTTGACTGAGTAACAAATATCCTCATCCTCCCACAGGTGGAGGAGCCAGAGCAGCCCACCTATGTTGTAATTTGAGATAATATAAGTTTCCTAAACTGAACAGAGGTATGGAGGAGACATCTGATAACATCCACACAGATGCACGCCAGGGATGAAACCAGCTGGGTCAGAGCAGCTCATATTAAGGCAGTGTTCCTGGTATGCAGGGGGCAGTACCCACCAAAAGTGCTCTGAGGAAGAAAGCCGGTGATCAAGCATCTGTGGGATGTGCTGGACAAACAAGTCAGATCCATGGAGGCCACACCTTGGAACACACAGGACATAAAGGATCTGCTGCTAACGTTTTGGTGCCAAATAACACAGGAAACCTTCAGATCACTGTAAATGGACGAATTCCCCGACTCCTGAACACCTGCCCCAGCAACTCAGCCCATGTCCTCCACACTGAGCGACTTCTGCTCGGAGACTGGTGACGTTTTGAACAGGCGATGATCTGGTCTGACCAGGATCAGACACGATCACTCTCTGCTCAACATCAACGGCTCCTCTGTGGAGATCGTTAAGAGCACCAAGGAGAACCTCACCTGCTCCCTGAACACCAGCTATACAGCTAAGAAAGCCCAGCAGCGCCTCTACTTCCTCTGGAAGCTGAGAAAGGCTCGTCTCCCTCCACCCATCCTCACCCTCTTCTATAGAGGAACCATAGAAAGCATCCTGAGCAGCTGCATCACTGCCTGGTTTGGGACCTGCACAGCCTCCGACCGCAAGATGACTCCACCCACCCTTCACACAGACTGTTCTCCCTCCTGCCATCAGGAAGAAGGTACCGCAGCATTCGGTCCAACACGACCAGACTCTGCAACAGCTTCTTCCCCCAAGCCATCAGACTTCTCAACTCAACTCAACTTCTGAACTGATGTTATTTCTGTTACATGCACACACTCTCTCTCTCTCCAACCATTTACCCCAGATAACACGGGAGGCATTTTTGCACAAAGCATTTTGCACAAATAACTTTACTACCTCGCTGGACTGGAAAGGGAGGTAATCCTAGTTAAACCCTAATATCAACGACAATACGTGCAAAATGTCACGTTCATTTCAGTCAACAATCAAGTAAATTGCTTTTTCATAGAGTAGAAAGACTCCAGATGTTGTTTTAAACTGCGGTGACTCAAAAAGAAATAAATAAATATGATAATTTAGCATATACATGCACCAGCTTGCTTATTTTAAACAATAAAGGCTTTATTCACTTTGTATACAACAAAACCTGCTTGTTGCAATTCCCTGACCACGAAATAATCTCGCCTACGGATTCTGTTGCGTTTCTTATAAGTTTAGGCTGCTACGAAATGCATCCCCTTGTGAGAGGTCTTGTGCACGTTTCACCAAAGTTTCATACTGCAGTAGCCATCGTGTTAAGCCTGGAATGGTAGCCAATCACCCTATTACAAGTCAGTGGAGTCCCCAAGTGATTTTAAAGGCCTGTGACTGACAGGGGCCTTAAAAAATGTAGTAATTAAGTATTTTGGCTGAATTTTTTAAAGTTGTGGGGCCTAGTGTAATATATTTTCACAGGGCCCAAAACTCCTGGTAGCATAAGCAAGCACAACAATCTGCCAAATTGTGATGGCTAGACTAGCACAATCCTAACCCTGGAGGCCCACTGGCCTGCACCTTTCAGTGCTTTTCTTGCTTGAACACACCCACTTTAACTCAATAACAGACTGTTAATGAGCTCAGTAGTTGATCAGCAGTGTTGGGAACAGGGAAAACACTAAAAGGTTCAGGTTCAGGGCCTCCAGGACCACGGTTGAGAAGTATTTGTCTAGAGCATCTCTAAACAAGTCAGATCCAAGGAGAGCAGATTACACAGGACATCTTCTGATCACTGTATATGTATGTATCCTCTGATTCCGAAGATCTCTTGGCTTACGTTGATAATAAAATAATCATAATAGATACATAGATGTGGTTTATACAAATATATAGTTCATACAGATATGCACTATATTAGCAAAAGTTTTGGGACACCTGCTCGTTCACTGTTTCTTCCAATATCAAGGGTATTAAAGAGTTTACCCTGCTTTTGTTAGTTAGGAGTAACTCTCTCCACTCACCAGGAATGGCTTCTTCTAGATTTTGGAGCATTGCTGTAGAGATTTGATTGCATTCTGGCACAAGGGCAGTGGTGGTTCAGCGGTTAGAGCTCCACGCTATTGATAACCAGGCTCGGTGAGCTGCCACTGTTGGGCCCTTGAGCAAGGCCCTTCATCTGCTCCCCGGGGTGTGTGCACGCTCCCTGCCCCTAGTTCACTAGTGTATATATGTGTGTGTGTGTGTGTGTGTGTACACCACCACAGATGGGTCATATGTGGAGGACACATTTCGCATAGTACAAGTGACAAATACCTTTACTTTTAAGAGCATTTGTGAGGACAAGATGCCAAACCCATCCCCTAAGTACTGGATAGAGCATTCCAGCACTATTTCCAGACAACCCTGCTACACAACAGGTGGAGGGCTTTATACTCCTCTAGCTCATGTCTTGCATTAGACGTGGTACCAATAGGTTCATGTTTATCTGCCCCAGAATGTCCTATTGTTTTGGCAATATTTCTGTACAGGGACTAGACAAGCTGCACAACTATGTCAGCAATAGGTGAAATGTAAAGACACCGAATGCACTCATTAGAAAGGGTGTCCACAAACATTTGGACATGTAGTGTACATGTAAACACAGTCATATTAGAAGTATTAAGACCACCCCACTGTGTAGTTCTACATTCTAGACTGAAGTTCCATCTGTTTCACTAGATACTTCATTAGCCTCCTTTGACCCTGATCTTCACAGAGCAGGTAGTATTTGGGTGTTGAGTCGTTCTTAGCACTGCAGTGACACTGATGTGGTAGTGGCGTGTTAGTGTGTGTTGTGCTGGTATCCAGTGTCTGATCTACCACTTGTACCAGAGCCACACACACACACACACACACACACACACACTACTAAAACACAACCACCACCACCACATTAGTGTAACTGCAGTGCTGAGAATAACCCACCACCCAAATACTACCTGCTCTGTGGTGGTCTGGTGGGGTCCTGACCATTGAAGAACATGGTGAAAGGAGGCCAACTAAATATGCAGAGAAACAAATGGACTACGGTCTTGAATGTAGAACTACACAGGGCTCCTATGAGAGAAGTGGAACTGATCATAGGCTAATAGAGCGGTTAATATGGTTTCTCATGAACCATATTAGCATGTACTTCCATTTGACATTTTGGGTTTGAAAAGAGAAAATATTAAAAATGCATGCTTGAATTAACCACAGAGAAAGCCTAATCTAGATCTCCCCACTACAGTATGTAGATATGACCATGAGTAATGTTTTATTCCTTTGTTGTAACAACCTTAAATTGAAGCCTGTAAAGGATCAAAACAGCAGACCACAAACAATAAGCTATATAAAAGTGGGTTTATTGGTTTGGTTTGGAAAATTTTATACAGTGTTCTTTTTCATTTGTATAAAAAAAGATTTACATATGCATACTGTATATACTGTAATAAACATCTGAAGTAGCTTCTCCTCAGGGTACTCATAAAACACCTGTAAATCAAAGGCTAGTAATAGCAAGAGCTATCATTAACAGGAAAAAAAAAAAAAAAACATACAAGGCATATGCACAATATTCTTAATAATATTTTCTGACAATGCTATTTAAATCTTTCAAAACAGAGGTATTAGAGGCTATGGGGGGGGGGGGGGGGGGGGTGTTTATGCTTACCAAAAGGGCAATTTATGTAGCCATAAAACTCAAATGTAGGATATTTCTGCCAAATTCCACCTTGCAATCAGCACCTCGACTTAGCAAAATAAAGACTAATCTGAACTTCGGAGTGCTCTACAAAAACACTGGAAGTTCAGTGCGTAGTTCTTGACATAACCTTGACAGTTAGTTTTTAATATTTTAAAAAAAAATAAGAACTAGTAGCATATATACATAACAAAACAGTAGAATAAAAGGAGAAGCATATGTTGAGCATATGGAATTACAATAGGAAATACCTCTACAGTATGCTCTCATCGACTGGGCTTTGAAAGAGAATGTGGACTGGGGACTGGGAAGCATGTGTAGCAGTCACATGAGTCTGTTGATGTTCTTCTAAAAGGTTTAGAAAAGCAAAGGCTTTGTCACACTCCGTGCATTCATAGACAACCTGGCCAACGTGAGTTTCCTGGTGCTTCTGCAGCTGAGAAAGCAATGCGAAAGATTTGTAGCACATATCACATCGATGGTCTCCGCTCCCTTCCTTCTGACGCTGCAATTCTGGATGCTTCTTCGCATGCTTGGAAAGTTGGGACGGCGTGCGATAGCTTTTGTTACACAGAGAACACTGATGCTTCCGCGTCGCGTCATGGGTTCTGCGGTGGGACAACAGTCTCGACTCAGTCTTGAAGGATTCCGAGCAAAACTCGCACCGATACGGCTGCTCGCTGTGTAACTGCTGGTGCTGCGTGAGATATTTCTTTTTCATAAAGCCTTTCCCGCAAACCAGACACTTGAAAGGACGTCCGTCGTCGTGCAGCTTTTGGTGCTCCTGTAAACTGCTACTGGAGGAGAACCGCTTGTTACACAAAGGACAGTTATAAAAGTCTTCTCCAACGTCAACTTCCTCCTCCTCCTCTTCCTCCTCAACCACGACTTTAAACGAAGTTCCCGAAGATCTCTTTTTGCGAGGTGGGGACTTGGACGAACGTTCATGTTGCGTGTCTGAAAACAGGCGTTTCTGGCGGGCACAGTTATGCTGGCGAAAGGAATCGCTGCCAAGGAAGCTGTTTCCACACTCGGTGCACTCGTACTGTGTAGCTGCAGACAAATGGCACTGCTCGTGTTCCTCAAGCTGCTGCTTGGACGGGAAGGTCTTTTTACAAACACTGCACATGTGCGAGTGGACAGAAAGGTGGTTTGCTAGCTCTAAAGCTTGGGCGAAGCTTTCAGGACAGATCGGGCATTTGTAAATTTTGTCCGGATCTAAATCGTTGGCGGCTGGCAACTTGTCTTTTTCTCTGATCTCCGAGTCCGGAGGTTCGTCGCTGTGTCTCCGCAAATGGGTCAAGTACTGATGGCGCTGGGTGAAGCGCATGTGGCAACTTTTGCACTGAAAAGAACGTGGGCCAGACAGCTGGTGACTAAGCTGATGCTTTTTCAAGTGCGAGCCATGCAAGAAATGCTTGTTACATTCAGGGCATGAATATGGACGCTCTTCTGCTGGACTGCAGCCATGCTCCGAAAGCTGCTCCGGATCTTTGAATCGCAGCTGACAAACTCCACAGCGATACATGAACTGCTGACCGATGTTAAGTGAGGAATAACTTTGGATCGTTGCGGGAGGTGGTGACGGTTGTTGTGGCGGTGGTGGTGGTGGTGAAGCTTGCTCTGCGGGTGGAAGCAAGGGAGGGAGCTCCTCCTCTTGCTCGGCGTGGGTCTTGCGGTGCTCTGCTCTGCTCGATTTGCAGGAAAAGGTTTCGTGGCAAAGGTCACAGGGAAAATTTTCATTGCGATGAGTGATCATGTGCTCTGCAAGCTGTGAAGAGCCTGTGAATCTCAGGTGACACTTCGTGCAGCGATGGGGCCGCTTTGTGACATGAGTGTGCTTATGCTTGCGCAGAGCAAAGATTGAAATGAAACCTTTCCCACACATGTTGCACTGAAACTCGGTCTTGTGGCTACGCTGATGCTGCTGCAGGTATACAAGCTGGAAAAAGCATTTGCCACACTCCTCACATTCATAGGGCTTTTCGCCAAGGTGGCATCTTTGGTGGTCCTCGAGCCTTTCTGACGTCACAAACGTTTTGCCGCAGACGTGACAGGGAAAATAAGGTGCAGAGTCCGAATCGTCACCGCTTCCAGGATCGGCAACTTCACCTGAATCACTGACGTCAGGTTCGTTCGCGTCCAAGGGTTGATCCTTGGCAGCACTCTTAGCCTCGCGACGTTCTAAGCTTTCCGGATGTTTACTCTTGCAGTGTCTCATATAGGACTTTCTTGTTGAATAGGATCTATTGCAGGGCTGGCATGCAAATACTTTAGAAGACCCTGCTTCGGTAGACTCACTTGCCTTGACCATCTCAATAGGTGGATGAGCATGCCCTTCGTGAATTTTCAAGGCTTTAGCTGTCCAAAACCTCAAATTGCAGGTGCTGCAGACAACTGGCCGATTAGGATCATGACAAGACCTGTGGATATCCAAATCTGACGGAGAGCGAAATTTACGGAAGCATTCTGGACACGCATTTGGAGTGCTTTTCTGATGTTGGATCTTCATGTGCCTTTGCAGCATCCCGGCTTGATCAAAAGTCTTCCCACACTGTTGGCATTGGTGCTTCTTGCCCACCCTGCGCTGCAGGTCTTCGCGGCCATGATCCTCAAGGTGACTTATAAGTCTGAGGCCATCTGTGAAACTTTGATCACACTCGGAGCACTGATACTTGTTGACAACTACATGATCTTTGTCCAGGATTCCTTTATCATGATCCTTACATGAAAACTTTGTTTGCAGTACTCCGGTCCCTGTTGTTTTAGATCCCTTCTTAATCACAAGAACTGTATCCTCATTAAGCTCCAATTCTGATGAAGGTGCGCTTTCCAGATTATGGTCCCTTTTCGGAAAGACTTTACGGTTTTTGCACTTTCGCTTGTGTTTCTGCAGCATCACTTTGTTCCAAAATCCTTTGGAGCATTTGTTACAAGAAAGCGGGTAGTCTGCTGTATGCGTACGGACATGCATCGCTAGTCCACTGCTGGTCACGAACCTTAATTTGCAATGATGACACTCGTAGAGCTTTTCCTTTTTACCGTTCGGATTCTGATGTCCAAGCACTTGACTGCTGCTCGGAAGGTTGTCGCCGTACCTGGCATCTACTGGCTCGTCCTTTAATGGCTGGTCCTCTAGGTCATCTGACCGCTTTAGCCCATCAGATCTGTGTTTAGTCAGAAAATGCTGCTGGAGCTGGGAAAACAACAAAAAACGGTCATTACAACTACCACAGGAAAAACCCTTGAACTTTTCAGGGCTGCAAGTACTGCTTGCCTGGGTGGGGACATCTGACTTGACCTCAGCAGCAGGGCAGTTCTTCTGATGTTCATGTAGTGCATCTCCAGTAAACGATGCGCCACACAAGTCACAGGGCACCTTCCGCCGCCTTTTGTCTTTTCTACTGCATTTAATAATGTGTCGTTGCAAATAGTCCCTTCTAATGAAGCGTTCTCCACAGCCGGCACATCCAAAAGGTTTTTCTCCCGTATGAAGACGAGTATGCACATTCAACTGCCAATGGGTTTTAAAACGCCGGGGGCAGTACTCGCAGTGGAACTGAAATTTACTGGAGCGCTGTCCCTGTGCACGTGGCAAGAGATTGGAGGTTTCTTTGCTTGGCCGGATCGGAGCATCTGGCACAGGTGCTTTTAAGGCCTCTCCCGAGGACCTTTTGCAGTTTACTGTAAGAACGTGCCTCCTCAACGTCCTTTTAGTGCTATACCCTTTGCCACACCGTTTACAGAAGAAAGGTTTGATCGTAGAATGTAGAACGGACATGTGCCGTGTTAAATTCCTCCGGGAGGAGAACTGCTTCGAGCAGATGTCACACTGGAAAACATCATTTGGCGACTGCATTTTAGTTTGCCAGTCTGTGCCCAAAAGCTCGAGATTGATCTTTTCAATGCGTACCTCAAGCCGCTGTTTCTTGCCTTTACAGCGCGCCTGGTGCAGCTGCAGATGATCGTATCGTGAAAAACTGTTCTCGCATGCCTTACAATGATACGGCTTGGCGTCCGTGTGGGTGAGGATGTGGCGCCTGAGATTTCGGGGTTTTGTAAAGGTTTTTGTACAAAAGCTGCACTTCAGCTCTGTATCATCTACTCCCATATCCTTTACAATCAAAGAATCAAGGGACATGGCTTCGGTTTTTGGAGATTCTTCAGATATCTTCGTCGTACGTTCTTTTAAAGTGTTCTTACAGGAGGCCTTATGCTGATGCAGCTGTTTGGCATCAAATTTCTGACCACAACGCACGCACGCATGCGTCTTCGTCCTAAAGTGAGAGCCAACGTGTCTCAGGAGGTAACTTCTGTACCGGAAACGTTTAGAGCAATGTGGGCAGCATTGCTGAAGCTTTCCTTTGATCTTCTTCCCAATTCCTTTTGACGCCTGGCAAATTTCACTCGCAACAACCGAACCACTGCCTGTGTCCTCGTTTTCCTTTTCGCTTTTCTTCTCACTGAGCGTAGGCTGGGGTTCACTGCCTGTGCAGTTTCTCAGATGTTGATTAATGGTCTTTTTCCTGTAACACTTCTCACACTTTGAACATGGCACAAGAGTCTTAGCCATATGA
Source organism: Salminus brasiliensis (assembly GCF_030463535.1). Classification (NCBI taxonomy): domain Eukaryota; kingdom Metazoa; phylum Chordata; class Actinopteri; order Characiformes; family Bryconidae; genus Salminus; species Salminus brasiliensis. The sequence goes on from NC_132882.1 coordinate 40,347,332, forward strand.
GCTTGTTCGTGAATTTTCCGACTGCTCAACATGGAAAAGACATGAGGGCAGTACGAGCACTTGAAAGCGTTTTTCTGTTCTTCTGGACCTGGGCATTTCTCTTGGTGAACCATGAGGTATTCCTTCCGAGCGAAACGCCTTCCACAATCCTGGCAAAGAAAAGGTTTTTCACCAGTGTGGCGACGGATGTGCCGAATCAGTGAAGCTCGACTCTGAAAATTACGTTTACAAAACTGACATTTGGAAACCATCGATTTTGGCAAATGGGTTAAACAGTGCTCGCTTAGTGCTTTAGAACTAACAAATCGCTTCTGGCATATTCCACATTTGAAATCTTCGGAATTTTTGTCCTCGGCCCTTTCATCTTTAGGCTGGTTCTCGGGTAGCGACCGGGCTGACTTGTTTGATTTGGACTTGTTTTTGTGTGTCGAAATATGTCTGAGTAAGTAGACAGGGAACTTGAACTGCTTTAGGCAATCGGGGCACTCAAGCATACCCTTCTTTACATGGGATTGTCGGTGTTTCAGCAATTCTCCAATGGAGGTGAAAATTTCCTTACAGACAGAACATTGTATCTTTCGCCTGTGTATGTTTTTGTGAGACATCAAATGCCCATGCCTCCCAAAGTTTTTCCCGCAGTCCAAGCAGCGGAAAGGTTTGCTTCCCACATGTTTTTGCAAATGCCTGCTTAATGTATCAGAAGAATTGAAGCATCTTTCACAGAAGCGACAGAAAAAAGATACACTGGGGCCCACAACGGAAGAGTCTTGGTCATCAGCGCTTGATCGTTTTACATTGATCAGGTCGAAATCTTTGCCAATCTGCTTGAAGGTAGACTGATGCAGTTCATGTTTCTTCAGGTGTTTCCAGACTCCAGATTTGAAGGAAAATGCGGCTGGGCATAACTTACACTTATAACGTGTCCCATTCTCCTCTTTTTCTTCCTCATATCTCTTGAGGTCACTAGCATTGGCCCTGGTCTTGGCCCGTTTTACGTCCACAATCCCTTTAACTTTAAATTTCTGAAAGCAAGTGTTAATAATATGTCTATTACGATTGGAAGCCAAGCTGAAGGTTTCGGTGCACAGCGGGCATTTATACCTGTTCCCAACTTTTCCTTTCCCTTCCCGAACATATTCCTCTAGACACTGCTGACGCAAATGCCGGGTTCTATTGTAGGAGTACGTAAACACCCGTGGACACATGGGACACTGGAACCAACCAGGTTTCCTGCCTGACACTTGTGAAGCATGATGTCGCACAACACTTTGAGAGCACTCCTCTTTCCTATGCTTGTTCAGATTCCAGGCATATTTGAAATCCATCTGACAACGGTCACAAGTAAAGCGCTTTTCGTCAGAGTGTGATCTCATGTGAGATTTCAGTTGCGCTCGGAGCCGGAAGATCTTTCCACAAACCGGGCATTTTATTTTTTGGTCCGTTTCGCTTATGTCGACAAGTTTCACAAAACAGTCATGAATCTGACCGCCATCAGCTCCAAGTCCGACAGGGGGTTTATTGGCCCTTTTCTGGTCAATTCCTGAAATTTCTTCAGACTCTTCCATGGGTTCGAATACCAACGGTGTACACTTGACCTTTCGCTTGTGACTTTTCAGTTTATATTCATCCGGAAGGTACAAACCACAACAACCACATCTATGAGGCGTGACCACTCTATGCCTTTGTTCATGATCGAGATAATAAGCCCTTACGATGAATGGTTTTAGGCAGTACCTACAGTTATATTTTACAACCGCTTTCTTGGACTGCTCATCACGAGACAAAGAACCAAGTGCTTGCCCACAAACGTGTTGCTCCGCCATAGCCTCACTGAAAAAATAGCTTCCACAGGTGACACAGCACTGAAAATGACACCCCAAGTGTTCACAGTGGTGATGTTCAATAAGCTCATCTAAATGTTGGGAATTCTTTTTGCATGTACAACAGCGAAATGCATTTCCATCATCAGCCTTCTGCTCAGATGTCTGCAGAAGCACAACGGGTTGCAGTTTTTTCATTAATTTCTGAGACGACACCAAGCAAACTTCACTAGTCTTGATCTCAACTGCCATGCCACTAGTTTGTTGCCCTTCTGCGCACACATTCTGCTGTCCAGGAGGTCCCTGCATACCACCAGATACGTCTTGTATCTGCTCTCCAGTGACTGGTTCAATCGTAGCCTTCACAAGAACTGGAGGTTGAGTGTTCATGTCACGGTTTTGAGATGTTTGAGTCATACCTTCACGTGCTGAAGAATGTGTCTCATGTTGGTCTAAAGTTGAATGATCCGGACTACTCAAGAAAGGAAGGCTGGATTGTGTTTTTTTAAAGCCAAAACAAGAGTTTAAGAAATCAAAACTGCTGCGTTCAACCTCCCGATTGATGGATGGCGAGCAGGGACCCTCCGTCTGGTCAGCTTGAGGTACACCGTCAAGGGCAGTCTTTTCACAGTCAGGGTTGGAGTCAGTTTCTGGACCAGCAAGCTCAGATTCACGCGTCTCGCTGACCTCTTCAAACTGGCAACCACTTTGGTTATATGCATTGCCACCATTAATGTCATTCTTTTGGCTACTTGAATCCAAGGCACAAACAGAAGTAATCTGAGAATTCTCAGTATCTTTGCAGTTTTGGTTTAATTCCTCAACACAGCATCCATTCTGAATTAGACATGTTCTGTCTGCCAGGTTTTCCTCACGTTCTACAGAGCACCCATTTTCACGGTCTGTGCTACTTATGTTTAAGCTCTGATCTTGGAGATCTGAGAGAGACTTCTCCTGCAGGCTAACATCATCCATCACATTCAGACGGCCCCTTCCACTCTCACACTCTGACTCATGCGATTCCTTGTTGTCAGAATTTGTGGAGTCTGCTTTTTCCTTGTTGCTTGCTGCCAATGCACTACTCAAACGATCAGTATGGAACAACGTCGAAGGATATTTTTTCAATTCGTTTGTTTCCTTAATAGTGCCAATGTCCACCTCAGAGCAGCTGCCAACATCTGAATTGCCATCAAGACTGGCCAACAAACCAGGGTTTTGTTTTGTCCCATATGAACATGCATCCAGGACAGAGGATACATTTTTTGTGGAATCCAGCTGATTTGTTTTCACTTGCTGACCTTTCTCAGAGTTGATCAATTTCCCTCCCTCTTGCCATGGTGGTTCATGGCAGGTATCCTGAAGAGAATCTGCTTCAGTACTCAAACAGTCTGATGTGGGGATTGTTTCAGAAACCATCCTACTTGAAATGCTATCTTCTTTTATAAGATGGTCAATATGACGTTCACAGCTCTCCTCAGACTCCAAGGACACTCTCAAAGCGTTCAATCCATGAGCCATCGCTTTGACTGGAGTGTTCAGTAAAAATCTGCAGATCTCAAGTCCTGGGGAAAAAAAAAAAAAAAAAGTATAAAAAAAAATAATAAATTAACTACGTTTATAACAGTTTAACAAAGGAAGAAATGAAAGAAGTCAGTGCTTACCCAACTGTATCCAGCCGAATCAGTGGGAAGACTGCAATTCAGTTGTCTGAAGGACTGTGTAAGGAGAAAGAAACTCAATTAGGCATGTCAAAATTATAGGAAGCGGTCTTCAAGTCACAGAAATGGTGAGAAAGCCATTGTAGTAGATTTAATGTATGTTTGATCAGATAATGCTGCTATTTCTTTTTTTTATATACCTGTAGTCCATTTACATATGCTACACTTACAACAATGTACCTCTAGATACAATGTTAACAAGTAGTGTTCATTGAGAATTTGAGAGTCACATGCAACCCTAAGATTACCATATGCAAAACCCATGTATCAGTTTTGGGGCGAAAAGCACCACCACTGTAGAGCATGAATTTCCTTACCATCTGGCAGTATGACAACCAGGCTTGTACACTAGGGGTTTACTTTTTAGACACAAGTGGACAGCAGGGCAATGTTTAATTGACTACAATTGACGACCAATTTAGTTGGCAACTAATTTAATAATCAATTAGTTGGGGAGGTCATCACGCTTATTTCTCATGCTTACGAGGACCAGTTCGGGACACGGATAAATCACCAAAGTTTAACCAGAACAGTGTATAGGATTACTGCCACTGTTACTTTTTACAGTAATAATTCTCTCAGACTCTCTCTCTCATTCTCTCAGTGTCAGTCAGTGGCCCGGTTGTCTTTTCGGTCAGAAAAGGTGTGGTTCTACTTGTGCATTTTAGCCAAATGCCAAATTCTAACTGCCTCAATTGGAGTTTGTTGCCCCCGATTTAGGTGTGGCATCTCTTTACCAGAGATGGAGATATCCAACAAAGTAAACTGTAAATAAAGCACTGAATTTCAGTCAGAGACGCACCGAAACTTTTACATGTGCTTTTAACCTGATGCTGGAGTATCTGTAATATTTATACCAATCTTTGAATTTTGGGTAAAAATGTGTGACAAATGAAATAAGCAGCTTAAAAGAAAACTCTCGCTGAATAACTTCAGAGCCACAAGTATAAGAACACAGAGCTTTAACATATCACAGTTAACCCATCACATCAGAGTTAAGACACAGCTGAAGTTTTTTTTTTTTTTTGCATGTGCACAGCTTTCCATTGTCCTTTCACATCAACACTTGGGATGTACTAAGAACAGATACTTGGGCACCAAGTTGGTACCAGCTTGGTACCGAAAAGGATGCTAACCATAACATGTAATGGCGTAAAACGGAAAGGAAACACCTCAAACTTATCCAAGCACCTTAAAATGTTTTTGTTATTGTTTGTGAATTGCGTCCAGAAAGGCGCACATTATCTTGTTTAGGCTAATGCTGCAATCGCTCATAACCTGTAATATAAGCATGCGGGGTGCAGCCTCTGTGATTTTTCTAAACAGTAGAAGTGACATACTAGTCTGACCTACTTATACCTAGAAGCGCAAGCTCCGGTCATCTGACTGCTGTGACTATTCACTAGAAGCGCAATGTTGGTTTTACCTACTTATACCATGGTTCGGTTGGTAAAACACAGCTTTTAAGCCATTACCGACCTAGTGATCGGCACATGGGACTTTATGGTTATCTGTCAACACTGGGCTTGATACTAGGAACCCGCTCAGTGCTCTTGTCCTAATCAACAAGTTTACCTGTTTGTCCAGGCTGGTATCACTGTTGACATGCTGTGCCAAAACAGATTGAGTGACTTTCCCAACACAGTATGGAAACCCAATAGCACAACACTGTTTAATGCATTTTTAATTATAATGGCCAATTTTAGCAGCAGTGTTCACCCCCTGCCAAACTAATTAGCATTTCATAACTTAAGTATTTAAATAAGTATTACAGCCACCAAACATAGTTTACTTACAGTATTTAAACTAACTGACCATCCTAGTCAGATCATAATTGCGTTTCTTGATAACAAATATGAAGATAAAAACTTTTGGGTGTATTCACAGTACTTTTAAATAAAATAGAATAATTCCATTTCATAACCAAGTCATGAACTGTAAGCCTGTCAAAAGGTATATGGCATGAAATTTCATGACCATCCAAGTTAACTATTCATGTCAAATGCTTGCACTGCACCACATGTTCAACACACTGAACACGACCTGCTATGATCGAACGCAGCTACTAGAAGCATAAGCACAGTACTGCAAAATAGTATTGCCTAGAAATACACAGGCATGCGAAAAGTAACTGCCCACTGTAACTACGAATGTTCAATTCAGTTCTGATTATGCGTGTTAATCATGGTGTTTTGGTGCAGCAGTGCGGACGTTCTCCGACGGTAAATAAAAGCGCTTAGAGTTCGTAGTGTGGAACCTGAAAACAGACCATCATATCTGAAACTTTATAGAGAAGCACACAGCTTTGTTTTTAAACCAGCACTAATAAGTGCGCTCAGAACCAGGCTAATGACAAAAACACACGCTACAGAAAGTCTAGTCATAGCACATTCACCTCACCAGTGTATAAATACGTGGTTTGACTGCAGTTTTTTAAAGGAGCTGGGAGCTGACTGATCAGGGTGAAAAGTCAGACTGGATTATAAAATATTAAAACACTATAAAATCAGTAATTTTAAGAAAACTAAATCAATCAGTCCAGAATGTCTCATTATAGAAACTGCTACTACTAAGTGATTTAGTTCAGTATTTAGCAGCTAACCGAAATTGTAAATCTAACCTGACATATTTATACAAACACAAAAATCGGTATCGGCTGATACTCAGCATAGTATAGCCTACATACAAACATTTTATGAATATGCAGACTGCTTGTTTTAAAACTCCAAGGTAATATCGTTAGGTCTGTCACAACTACCTTTGTTTTACTGGGTGATAAACTGTCCCAGAAATGACTGCGATAACCAATATTATTGTAATTTTAAGACCGGTTTATTTTATTAAAAAGAGCATAATTAAAAGAGCATAATGATACAATGACACCCTTTTAAAGAGCAGTGAACTTTCTATAAGGAAAGGAATACATAAATTAAACTTCACTAACCGTTTTAAATAAAGTAGACTCACCAGCTCGCTCATATTAACAGGCTTTGCTCGCTCATTCGGTTTAAAGCCAAACTGTTCCCACACTGGAGCTGTGACACAAAGTCCATTGTCCGCTCCGTGTTTAAGGAGGCACTATTATTGAAGTATCAGTCAATGCAAACACTGCAGTCTTTTCCTAAATGCCGGATGTCGCTTTCAGATCACAGACTGGTCCTCGCCTATGACAGAAAGCAGACCAGAGAACACCGGTCTGGAAATGATCCATGTCATTTCCATATATTGTACGATAAGTTGATAACAATGATCAGGTCTAACGTGTTATATGCGGGTTATAACAGCAGTTATGACAATGTACGGTCTTAGGTGTAGGGATTGCGATACACAAATTAAGCTGCCACTACTGTCACTAATACAGAGATATTTCATGAATATTGCAGATGTCCTGTGATGAAATTCCTTTCCTCCATCTTTCATACAGTAAGACTAATCATGTCTCCAGCGTACTTAAGATTCTGCAGGTCCTCCTCAGGTCTGGATGACTGCCTCACACCATACCGTAATTAATTTATTAATTAATAAAGAATGTTCTCAAAACTATCTAAATGAACTGCTTCCCACTCCAACGCCCATGCGGTCCCCACACACACACACACACACACACACACACACACACACACACTACAGTGTCTGGATTTCGTTTCTCTACTTTTCTCTACCAAGTCCTCAAGACTGTTGACTAAATCTAGTAATTGTGTCCATCATGACAATACTTGAAATTCCTGACTTCTCAACCCACTCAATCATTTTGCAAACGATGTGGTTTTTGTTGGCCATAAAAAAGTTTATTTGTGGTTATAAAAAAGCAGGCATGATCAGGGTTCCCACACCTGAGTGTATGGTATGTACTATATGCAAATATGTTCTGGAAGCTGCAAATCCCGCTATGAATTATTTGGCCCATGGAGATGGAGACAGTCTGGCATTATTTTGGTAGAGAGAAAATCTGCAACCACCTAATAAATACATGCAATCTCAGAGGCTCAACAGCTCAACATTTCCCTAAATTCAGCCATGTCTCTCCACTGGCTTCCTGTAACTGCTGCCCACATCAGATTCAAAACCCTGACGCTGGCCTACAAAGCCAAGAACGGACCAGCTCCTCCATACTTAATGGCAATGGTCCAAAGCCGATCCGCACCCAGAGCCCTTCGAGCTTCAAGTACGGCTCGGCTCGACCCGCCATCCCTCAAAATCCGCTGAAGACAACCGTCCAGGCTTTTTTCTGTCCTGGCACCAAAGCGGTGGAACGAACCTCCCCTGGGTGTCCGAACGGCCGAGTCCCTCGCTGTCTTCAAACGCAAACTGAAGACCCTCCTCTTCAGAGAATACTTGGCTGAATAGCAGAGTACTATGGTCACCTTATTGTCTTGTGCTTAGTAATGTCTAAAGCTTAAAAGTATCTTTAAATTATTGGTCTATTCTAACTAGCTGAGGTTTTCTTGGGTAAATAGCAAAGCACTTTGTAAGTCACTCTGGATAAGAGCATCTGCTAAATGACAGAAATGTAAATGTAAATAAATAAATAAATAAATCATAATAACACCCCCAGGACATTATTCCCAGAGTTTCCATAACTGGAACAGTCTATAAAGTAGCAGGTTTCCAGATTCTGGGAAACCCCTAAGACAAAGCAGCAATTTTTGTTGACTGCCATTATAAACAAAAAGTAAGCGAGTCAATAACATTAATAAAGTAAAGATAAAGACCCATGGTGTCCCATATCTTCCCACCAGTTTACATAGCCTGAGCAAGAAGAGTCAAAAACTGATGCCCTCATCACATGTTTTGGTGCGACTGGAGTCGAGCATCATTCTACACAATGACATTACTGTAAAAATCACTGTAATATCACCATCCTGACACACATTATTTTATTTTTTGGGGGGGGGGTCTGATCAAATAACATACCATGTTGTGTCTCAACAGCTCCAACATCCATCTGATCACAGTCATCTCCACATCACTGCTGCCATAGAGCTCAGTGGGTCTCTGCGAAAACACAACAAACATGACATGAATTCATGACTTGCATGACTGTGCCTCAGATTTAACACGATCATGGTCACCTTTAAGTAACAACTGCACATGGCTGCGTTTGGGGCGCACTAGAACCCCGTGGTGAGCACAGTATTAGCTAGGTTAGCTATCTAGCTATCTACAGCAGAATGGGATGAATGATGCGCTGCAGCCTCCGGGTAAGCTCTCCATTAGCTAGAACCACAGACTGAATAAATAAATAAATAAATAAATACCAGGCACAAATCAACTCTAAGCCTGTTACAGGGCTAAAGAGCTGCTGTATATGTGGCTAGGCTAAGCTAAGCTAACAACGAAGAAAAAGTTCACTGCCAGGCATCCACAAGGCTACATAACCAGCTAGCTATCTAGCTAACTAGCTACCTAGCTAGCTGAAGAGAATAATAAGAAGCTTCATGTATCAGATGCAATACCTCTTAAATGATCAGCATTATTTAGCTAGCTATCTAGCTACAGCCCCGCCAGCCACTGTCATATTAGCTAGCATTATTATAAATAATAATAATAATAATAATAATAATAACAACAACGTAAGCTAGCAGGTATTAACCAGCAGCCAGGTCTTCAGCTCTGCCTACTTGCTAGCCTGGCTAGCTAGCTAACAAGCGAGGTAGCTAGCTATCTAGTTAGCTGGCTAGCTACCAACCAGTCCCAGAAGACGGACCACAGGGATGGGCTTAAAACTCAGCCCCCTCTCACCAAAGCGACGTGACTTCTGCTAAAACCTCGCAACTCAGCAGCCCCTCCGAAGGGCAACGCACGTTTAGCTAGGAGCACGCTTCCTCGGTTTCCCGCAAAAGCTCAGGCACGTTCATTCCAGGTGCACCGTGGCTGCCAACCCACCCACTCACTCACCCACCGTCGTCCTGAGGAAGGGGGCTGTTTTCGCTTTGATGTTCCTCCCCGCGCGCCACAGCAACCTGCGCTTCCCCTATGGGTGCTGACAGCGTCCTCTGGTCCTCCACGTCCGGGACGACGCGTGGATTATTATAACGTTATAATCCCCTTAATCATTGACGATCTGTCGGTGGCGCCCCACAGCACACTCTGTACGTACCTAGCTAGCTACCCCCAAACAATGTGCACAAGCCCGGGATGTTTTTCGTGACACCCCGGCTGGATCCAATCAGAGGAGGGCACAAACGCCGAAGCACCGCCCCCGGTTCTACGGGGCTTCCACTTCGACTTCCATTATGCGCAATCAGTGCCGCCTTTGCGCATGTTTCCTAGCTAAAGTCCTGTAAGATGGCTGCCTGCACGTTGCAGGGTTGGCCGTGGTGTGTGACAAAGGCACACAAGTCTTTTTCAGGGCACATCTAGACACCTGAATAAGGGTGCTCTGCAGCAGCCTAGCAGTTCGAGCACTGTCCCAGCAGTCCTCGACCTGCTTGTTCTCTTGTAGTCTTTTATGCACCGGTTCTGGCACTACTGGTCACTTGACCTTGCCAGCAGGCTGCTGTATTTGTGGTAGCCATGCCTGAATATCTGTCCTATCAGTTAAAACCAGTGCTTGTACCCAATGTATCCAATCAGCTGGCCAGGAAATGGAGGTGGTTCACTAAGGAAGGGTTCAGCTCCAGAGTTGCTGGACTTTGAAGGGCTGGCTGTTTCATGAGCAGAAACCCTAGAAGCACTACTCTGCCATGGTAAAAGAAAAAAGTGGTTGCACAACAGATGCGTCTGTGCAGAGTTTAAAACAAGCCTCGATTCTTTTTCCTCCTGCTGGGACGGTAGGTCAGTGTCCCAGCTTCAGTCCCAATGGACAACCTGCACAGCACATGTTTCCCTTGCCCCCCCCTATACACTTGTATAGTACTCTGCACATCCCATCTGAGAAAGCTAGGATCATGCTGCAGTGCCCCTGGGGCAGGGAGGTTAAGTGCCTTGCCCAAGGACCCGTGCCAAGGAACTACTGCCCCTGCAATTACTAGGGGGTATTTTACGAAACAGGATTTCCCATACAGAACACCTAAGCCCAAAGGCGAGTAGTGTCCAATAGGGATGTCCCTTAGCTCAGCTCGTCTATCAGACAGGTTTGATAGGAATCCTGCTTTGTGAATTACCCCCTAGGTCCTAGAGAGTACAGTACCAAACCATGTGGGTACAGGAAACACAGGAAACAGACCAGTGAGCATGTATTTGAGATTCACCTGCTTTCTAAGTATCTAAGAGCTTCTGGTCCCAAAAGGCCAGAAGGATTTAAGCCCACATGTGTACTCAGTTAGAGCAAGCATTTTTGCTTCAGGCATTTTTTGTAAACATCAGTGGTTGAATGTGCTCTAGCATATCGCCCCAATCTGAGGAACCATACTTGTTTAGTGAGCACCGTTCCACTGTTTGAAAGCACTGCTCTAAGTACTTGCAACTCCGGCAATTACACAGCATTGCATTTGAGCCACCCACCTGTTAAAACCCTCATCCAAGACCATCCAGGCTGATTAGCCTGATGCTGAAAAACATTCATGGTCATAATAAAGCTCTACTGCTCTGTGCTTCTGTACTATAGGATGTGCGAGTCTGTCTCAAATCCAGCCCCATAGTTGTTTGAAGGGCACTACCCTCAACAGTTGCAATGAAGCACTCTTCTCTTCGCAAGGTCTCAAACATGTTAAGCAGCTGTGCCCCCATAGGTCCACACCTTCTGATGTTGCACAACAGGGTCAACAATGAATATGACAACAGCGTAATGATTGGCGAACCCAGACAAGCCTAGAGTTTCCGGACCGCCATTGGCTGCATAGAATCGTTTCAAGTTCATTACCATTTCATGTGACCCTGCCTGGTAGAGGAATCAAGCCTTGCCCTCAGAGCCTTAAGATGTAGACCACATATTTTCTAGTTTTGAGATTTGAAAGGGCCAGGACCTCTTGAACATGGCTTGTGACTAGTGCAGCAGTAGCGATGCTGGACAAGACCGGCAGCCGGTGCAGTAGCAACGCTAATGCTGCGGTAGCAATGAAAACACCGAGGTAGTTATGCTGGGTGAGGTTGGCAGCCAGAGCGGTAGTGATGCCATGGTATGATAGCAATGAAAACACTGCAGTACCGATGCTGAGCGAGGCCTGCGCGTTAACACCGTGATAGGGATGTTGAGTTGACATGCTGTCGCTATGGACTTTGACACACATTAATTCCACAGGGCGTTTTCCCTCCACTTCCTATTTCAGTGATATCTCAAGCTAGGAGACCCAACCTCAATTTACCTAAGATTACATCTCCTCTCGGCAGCACATATACTTGTAAATCTCAGACTGTCAGCATGGGAAAATGTCTTTTCTAGGCAAACTAGAGGCAGTTCTTGGGCATGCGTGTTTCAGCTTGGCCGGCCTGCTTGGCGGTCCAGCAAAATAAGAGATATAGCTGTTATCATGGTTTGTCTAGTCTGCAAACATCACATTAAGGCACAGGGCCCCACTGTTTATGTTGGTAGTGCATGTTATACTTGTCCTCTTCAATTTCTGTGGAGGTGAACAAAGAATATTACGAATACAGGCAGGATGCACGGGCAGCCATCTTGAGCATAATTCAAATCAAGTCTTTTGTGGTCAAGGTCCAACTATGGGCCTTGAGGTCCAAAGGGACAACAGATTTACCCACAAATGCCTTCTGGGGCTGCAGGTTTTCAATCCCAATCTTAATCTGTGTGTCCCTTGCTGAACAGAACCCCTGATCTGTGTTGTTTCTTCTGAGACCTTAGACTGGTCCACGTCACATGGCTGGCCGTGTCCCTACCCAGAGGTACTCTTTTAAGGCCCAGTTTTGAGTTCCTTTAAGTAAGCATGTTAGACATTAGGTCAAGTTTGCTGAGTCTGTTCACTGTTAGACAACATTAGGGCGTCATTGAGGACAGTCCACGACTGTCACAATTCATCCCCTTAGGAACTAGACTGTACACATACATTAGAAGCCAGGACAGATCATAACCGTATGCTATATGGGGTTCCAAAGGACGACAGTAGACAACACCTGTACATTTACATCTGCACAACTTTATTGATAATGTTGAGTTCTAACATAAGTCAGTGTCAATTATCGTAGCTGAGACTTGCACTGGTATTTGAAAACATACTCAACCCTTTCACAAAGGACATCCTAACTCACAGAAGTGGGCAACAGTAAATAAGTCTCCAAATCCCAGCAATACTTTGGCAAAAAGAGGAAATGGTAACATTGGATGAAGTGCACAGTGGATCTTGACATATGAGCTCAAACTGAACACTCCGGAACGAAGCAGTGTTGACCGGCCTGTTCGCGGAGGGAAAGTATGAGCTGGAACACAGGTCTCGACGTTGGAGAATCTCCTGTTGTAAAGACAAAGACATCCATATTCACATTCACAGTTGTTTTGGACGCAGATGGAATTTGGCCTCTGCCTTTAACCCATCCGTGTAGTAAACACACAGTGGACAGCAAGCACACTTGCCCGGAGTGGTGGGCAGCCATTGTCGCGGTGCCCGGGGAGCAGAGAGGGTTCATGGGCTTGCTCAAGGGCCCAAAAGTGGCAGCTTGCCGAGCCCAGGTATCGAAGCCACAACCCTCATGAACAGCCCGGTGCTCTAACTGCTAAGGCACCACTGCCCTGGTCTAGTATTTCGCAGTCAGTTCACATTGCGTCCCAAATGATCCCTCGTCTACAGTTCATTTTCAGCAAGAGGTTCTTGACAGAATCCCATGAGGGTGGTCCATACTCCACAATACCCAATCTGGCAACTTTCTTTGCTATGGAGAAGAGCTCTTCCGTAGAATCAAGGGTTAGTGCACAGGGACATACCACTAATTGCATGCAATGCTGCACTTAGTTTCCAGGCTCATGACCATTTTTGTCGCTCTTCCTATGTGGATCCTTTTTTGGGGGGTTATTGACTGTTGGCCTGAGGTAAGAATAGGCTCTAACTAACTAGAACATTGTTTGGGCAGAGAGCGCTCTATGACAACATTCCTATGTGATGATGCCTGGAAATGCCAGGGATCCACAGACAGGGTGAAATTAGGAAGCCAGCATTTCACAAGCCAGGAAACTCAGGCTCAGTCATATTGCACAATTTTACAATTGTGTAGTGCTAAGAAGTACCATACCTAGATCAATTTGTGGTCTATTGGCCACATGACTAGATTACCAGTTTGAGCAGCATTTTTTTTTTATGATGAATTCCGGATGGCAAAGACCTGACATGAGCGGCAGGACTGTAATGTTAATGACGTTAATGTTAAGTAAAGTTAGATGGTTTAATTGTATTCTGGTTTTGCCCCCAGGGGACAGGGGTACACCTCGTTCCTTACTTGTAGACAAGTTCCTTATGTTTCTAATTTAATGATCGCCCTAAGAAAATGAGTTGGCTGTTGAGCGGGGTTGGGTGGGGGTGCTAAGCGTAGTCTACATGACTAGTCGAGGGCACTACTGCTGAAATAGAAACTGGTAAAACGAGTCAAAACAAAGTCATAGTCATCTGTGTACCAACAAAACCGCTCTAAACCGCCCTTTCAAATACCTAAGAAGGTGCCCCTGGGGTATCTGGCACCACAACATTAGCATCAAGTCCTCTCACTCCTTTCAGTTACGAGGTGGCTCTTGTACATCTCCAGTGCTTCCCACAAGTAAACAAAGCATAAATACATATACATTCAGGTCATCCCTTTGTGGCTTGCGTCACTAACCGTAGGCCATGGCTGCTATTCCACATATGTAAAAGAAACCGGACTCATTTGACCAGGCAAACTGTTGCCACTGCTCTAAGGCCCTGTTCAGATGCTTGGCTTGTATACCTATTGTAGGTGGTGGACAGGGGTTAGCATGGGCACTGAAACTGGTTAGCTAGGCAGCAGGGTGTGATGCATTGTGTGTTGGGGGGGGATTCCTCCTGTAACCATCGTGACGTTTCTGAGACCTGTGTTACAGCAACCCTTCTGAGACTTCCACCGGGTGGGACACAAGCCTCAGGCGCCCAAAACTCTGCCGCTGGTTTGTGATTTGCCCTTCCTCAGACCTCTGTTGGTGGAAACTCGTAATAGCTGACCAAGAACCCTACAAGCCCTGCCATTTTGAAGATGCTCCAACCTGCTCATCTGGCCCTTGCAATGTGGCCCTGTCTAAAGTCACCAAGGTCTTGAGAAGGTCTTCATGCTGGACCATTTCTCCTGCATTCCAACATGGCGACTACGAGAACTAACTGTTTAGTTACTGTCTAACATACAGTCAGGTCTGTAAATATTTGGATAATGAAAACTTGTAAATTCGTCTCTGCCTCTCACCACCAAAGCAATACCCCCATATCTATCAAACATGGTGGAGGCACTGTTATGGCATGAGCTTGCCAATGGAACCATCGTTTACTGATGGTATGACTGCTGACAGAAGAAGCAGGATGCATTCTGATGTGGTGCTGTATGGTGCTGCAGGACCATATGGACACCAAGGCTGAGCTACACCAGCCACAGTAAGAATTCCATTTTATAGATGTAGTATGCCAAATTATGTTGAATGGGAACTCAGTGGCTCGGACTAGAACACACAACACTATTCTAACCAATCAGCAAGAGGTGGGCATTCATGCTCATGCACAGGACCAGGGAAGGGGAGTCTGCGTTGAACCTCACATAGCACACGTCAATGAGAGGTGGCCGAGAAATAGCCAAAAAGGAAAATATCTGATGAACGAATGCTGGCAAAGACACGCCTTAATACTGGTGAGGCATTTGGACGGTGGGTGGACCCCTGAGCATTGGAAGGCATGAAAAGGGATGAGGATGCTGCTCTATTCCTGATCGATGAGTGACAGGACATACGGCAAGATTGTTTTGTCCCGTTTGAGAATGTTTGGGATAGGTCATCAGAACTGGTTTGCCCAGAAACAGCAATTGTAACAACAGTCTGCTAACTCACAACCTAGCTAAAGCTAATTACTTACCATGAACTTACAAGATGGTTGTTACCTTGGCACTGTGCATGCATTAATTTGGGGGAAAGAGCTTTAGAAGAGGCCCCAAAAAGTATCAATTTTGAAGAAGACAAAGAAATTGAATATTCTTAAATGGCAGGTGTATCGGGGTCACCAGATCTCTACCCAATTGAGCGTGTTTTTGACAAAACTGAAGGCCAAAACGAAAGACCCACAAGTGAGCAGGAACTGAAGGCAGCTACAGTAAAGGGTTGGCAAAGCATCTCAAAGGAGGGAACTCAACATTTGGTGACAACCTCAGGAAGTCATTGACGGCAAAGGATTTGCAGCGAAAAAAAATCAAAGGTTTATGAAGGTTAGCTGGTCCAATTACTTTTGGGGGAAAAAAGGACTATGTTGCTATGATTAGTTCATACAGGGACAGCCATGGCCTAAGGATAAGAGAAGGTCCAAGAAGGTCACTGGTTCGATTCTTAGGGTCATCCACGGCTGAAGTGCCCCTAACCCTCAATTACTCCCCAGACACTGAGGTGGCTGCCCACCGCTCCAGGTGCTCTCACTGCCCTAATCAGTAGTGGGAGTGAAAGTTAACGGACATGGATGGGTTAAATGCAGAGACTGAAATCTGCTTAACATTTACTAAGATGGTGTACAGAGCTAAATGGCAAAAAGTCATTGTCCAAAAACTTATGGATTTGACTGTACAGCTTAAAATTTGACATGCACCACTGTTACAGGCTAATAAATGCTATTCGTGTCGTCTTTGTGTGGTCTTGAAGTTTTGGCTAATCTGTGTATGTACAGTCATGGTTGGAAATCTACATATAATCATGGACAAGAATGAAACCAAAAAGTTGGTGGACAAGCATTTTCCCAAATCAACACACCACAATTATACATACAGGGTATTAAAATACACATTTAACATGCCTAATATTTGGTTAAGTTTCCCTTCAGTCCCAACAGTTTCACCATAACCAGGTGCTTTTGGTAGCCTTTAACAAGCTTCTGGCAGAATTCTTGGACATTTGACCACTTTAATTACATTTTTTAGTTTCCTGACATGGACTCGAGCATAAAGCTGTCAATTTTTAAGCAGGGTCTTTTTACTGGGACAGCAGTCTCTCAGTCCATGGCGCTGTAAATCTCAGTTGTAGACAGACTGTGGCGGCGAGGAGGCGGGAGAGCCGTTGGCCAGCCCCCCTAGGGACCAAGCCATCCACCATGATGCTGTTTACCTGGGGAAACGAGCCCCAGATGGCGCTTAGGAGGAGTGTTGAGACTGTCAGAGCCCCACATGGGCCTTTGTTTGTTACATTTTTGTGATTTTCTTTGGGTGTTTGTGGAGGATAGAGGGTAAATAAAGGCCGTTTTGAGCTACTTGAACCCTGCGTTTGTGTTGTCTCCGCACCGAGGTGCCTACTGGGTCACTAGCTTCAAATTCATGGAAGGCTTTGGTGTTTTCTGGGTTGTTCCTGACCATCCAAACCAGTTTCCTCTCAATGAAGGGTGACAATATGGGTCTTCTTCCAGACCTTGGGAAAGTAGCCACAATTCCCAATTCTGCACTTCCACATAAATCAACTGAAGATGATTTAGAGACCTTCCTGACTACAAACATCCTTCTCAGACTCAATGCAATATTGCTGAGGCATTCATGACCATGATAAGTGTATGTAAACAACAGGCCACTACCGTTTCATTGTTTTGGAGAGCAATAAGCATTCAGCTTAAACCAAGTGGCACAAATCGACCTTAAACAGAACTGAAACGTCAGGGAACTTCTCTAATTCTGACCTTGTCCTTGCCTGCATTTCAAGGAATTCTGGGCAAGGGGCAACTGTGAGGTCTACACTAACGTGGTCCTTGGTGAAGATTGCACTATTAGTGGCTAGAGGGTACTCGCTGGAGTACAGTTCCTCAAAATAACAGTTCCTGTTGAGTAACAAAGTGCCTGAACCAAATGCCATGGTTGCTTCTCAGACACAGCTAAACAGGTTTTTGATCAGCTTGCATTTCTGAGAATACCTGGCGAACCTCAAACCTACTCCTTGTACTTGTAACACAAGCTTAACAAAAAACTAATTATCCACACATCATTCATTCATATTTTTACTGAAAATGTCTTTTTATTGACCACTGCACTTTTTTGTATGGCCCGTGTTCCCCTTAGACATCAAATACTGACAGTCCCACACCACATATCAATGCAAGGTAGATCAACACTAGCTCCAATTGAGGAGATATCGCTTACCGTTCTGTGCGATTTGCCTACATTTAGTACCCACTACATTTAAGGGCCTAAATCAAGTTAGATTAGCCCAGATCACAGACTTTAAAAGGATCTTCCAATGTCAAAGCCAGTACGTAGGCCTGCTTTGGTCAATAAAAACAGAACACAGCATGTCAAATATCCTCCGTTTCCATTGCAATCGACCGTAAAAACACTGAAAAGGTAGTTTTGCGACGCTCTGTACAGTACAATTTCACATTTAATGAGCAAAGATAGAATAGACAAGACAAAAATCCACAAGGCGAAAAACAAAAGTCCATAAAATTAATCTTGACCCCAACAGGAAGTACGGAAAGGTGTCAACCTGGCATTATTTCAAATCAGGACAACAAATTCAGCAGTGGAAACTTACTTACATACAAACAAATATCAGGTAGTGCTTGATTTGAACACACAATGCAACATGGAATGGTTTCGTCTACACAGACATTGTATCATCACCTGATTTCCCTGGTAACATCATATTTAAATAGTTTATTATTTTCCTTTCTTTTAACCATGGGCACTTTGGTGTTGGAGGAACATCTGCAGGTCAGTGAACGTCTGGGTACATTCAGTGCATTCATACAACACGTCTGATGGGGTCTTCTCTTTCGGATCAGTTTCCGACCCACTCCTTACAACATCTACATCCTCATCTTGGTTTTCTAAAAACTCTTTGCGGGCCTCTGCAGCTGGTGGCCCTTCCTTGGCACTTTTCTCAGACGCGTCTTTATCATGATTCTCTAGGTGGCGCTCTAGAGCGGTCCGGAAACTGAAGCGACACGGACAGCGAGGACAACTCAGCAAAACTCGGCTAGGGTCTCTTCTGTGATAACGCACGTGCCGTTGATACACACTAAGCAGCCCGAAGACTCTACCACATTCTTTGCATTTGTAGGTCATCCGTGGCTTGTGAAGAGGCATCTCTTGAGTTTCTAGCGACTGCTCGTTGTCTGGCAGCTTCGGGGAATGCTGGTCTTCATTTTCCTGATTTTCACGATCGTCAGAATCGATGCCCAGCTGCATGTTAGAGGGTTCCTGCATATCGTTTTCATCTTCACCCTCCAACATTTCACTTTCTATTTTAACTTTTACATCTGAACTGTGATACATGGCGACATGCCTCGTGACGTCACATCTTTGTGGAAAGTGTCTGCCGCAATACAGGCATGTATGGAGAGTACCTTTATGGTAACGCATGTGGCGAGACAAACTGCTGGAGTGTACAAATACCCGATGGCACTGTTTGCAAGGGAATACTTTAGAGTTATGGCTCCCTCTAGCACTTCCTCTAGGTCTACCTCTCATGCGTGACCTTAACGGATCCATGCGCTGCATCTGGTGCTTGGATACCATTTGGCGCATTATGCCATAATAAACAGGCTGTCGCTTAACCGGAGACGCTGATTCAGAGGAGTCTTCGTCATGCTCATCATCTGGATGCTCGGAGGAATGATGCTCTTTCAAATCCGATAAGCAATTGAAACGTCCTCCGCACAAGCCACAACGATACAAGTGATCAACAGAATCATCAGCAGAGTGTGTGGCATTCTTCTTCGGGCTACTTTCCTCCTGAACCTGCATGTTCTCTTTTTGCTTGGCATCAGTAGCCGATTTGTTGACATGAGAATGACTCATCAGATGGCTCTGCAAGTCTGACAACCAAAAGAAACGCAAACCACAAACCTTGCAAGGGTAAAATTTATCCATGCCGTTTTCACGATCGTCCTCAAATTTACTCGAACTCTTGGATCCAAGAGACCTATGCCATTCTTTTTGGTGCAAGACCAACGTCTCCTGTCTCAAGAACCGTTTCCCGCAATGTCCGCAACTGTAAAAGCGTTCCTGGTCGTGGTTCTGAAGGTGAACCCGGAGACTCTCCCTATCGAAGTAAACCTTGCAGCAAAGAGTACATTTGAACCCTTGCTCAAGGGGGCGGTATCGCTGATGCTGCTGCAGATTCTTCAGGCTCCGGAACACCTGGCCGCATCTTTCACAACTACACGGTGAATGCTCCTTTTCGGTCGCTTTGTTGGAAGGTAAGGAATCTTGAGGAGGCGTCTGCGTCAACAAGGGCTTAGATGTGGGTTTTCCAAATAAGAACGAGAAGTTGGACACTGCCGATTTGTCCACTACTGTGAGTGTTCCGTTTTCATGGAGGGCAAATTCGATAGGTGCATCACAGCCATTACTGCTCACTTTATCATTTGAAGATAGAGGGTCTATGGGTCCATGAATAGCCATGTGATTGATCAGTTTTTGGTACTGACCAAATCCTTCACCACACTCTGCGCAGATGAAATCCTCTCCAGTTGAGGCTTGGGAATATGAAAAATCAATCAAAGGGTACGCCATGTCTATTAAACCAAACCTTGCTTAAAATGTTATACAACTGATAATTTGGAAAGACAGGGAGAGTTTTAGGCTTAAAGAGAAACTGTAGATATCTATGCCAAGTCTTTTAAACATCTAAAGTGTTGATTTTTTTTTATTTTTTATAAAATCATCTGTTGCTTGTTAGTGTTATAAAGCGTTAGCCATTCTTCCAATTGTAAACTAAATAGAAGAAAGTAGGTCAACGTCCTTAATCCCAAATGTGCCGTTGGAACGGATGGAATCTGTGTGTAAAGTAATGGACCCAAACCATACAAGGTAGGGCCTCCTTTTTCCAGTTTGTCGTCTTCAGTTAGGATGACGGCACCTGAAAACAGAAAGGGAGAAATAGAAATGAGAGAATCTGAGGCAGAGAATATAAAAGTATACAGTCCTTGCAGTATACAGTCCGTGCAGTGTACGGTCCTTGCAGCAAGAAATGACTTGATTTCATAAGGAGAACCCCAGAGCAAGCCAAAAACAGACAAGCATCACATGTATATAAAAAAAAAAAGAAAAGAAAAAAAAGAAACACACACCAGATAAGCATAGGAAGAGATATTAAAAAGAACAGGAAAATGTCAACAGTGCAAACAGCACCTCTGACCATCACCTAGTTCACAAAAGTATGCACCCATCTCTCGCAAAGGCGAAGATGAGGACAATTTTTCAGGTTCCGGAACACTTGATCGCAGCTTTTGCTGCTTTTCGGTTGTTATGTTGGAAGGTAAGGAATCTTGAGAAGGCGTCTTGGTCAACAATGGCTTAGATGTGGAAGTTGGACACTCACGATTTGTCAACTACCGTGAGAGTGTCAGGGCTAAATCAATAGGTCCACCACAGCCATTATTGCCATACTACTTTATCATGTAGAATAAACTGATTATTTTTTGGTAGCCTAATTCTGCATTTGCTAGCCAATGTTTAAATGGCAGGGTTTCATTTAGGGATGTCCCGATTAAATTTTTTAAATAATGCAGCCCCACAACTTCGGTAATACGTGCTTCTAATTAACTTTAGTAAAATCGCCTTGAACAGTTTCTATAAGAAAACATTCTTTTTTGCACCAACTGACTTTTTATAAACTTTAGAGTGTGTTTACTATCTTATAATCCAGTCTAATCCTCTATCTGACCATTCAGTTCTTGGAAAATAGACAAGCCTTTTACAGAAGAATGGTTTGAATCATTCTTTTCCGATGTATAAACTAAGAAACTTGTGTACCGTGCTGTGTACTGTTCGTTGTTGTAGTGTCACAGCCTTGTTTTGGTTGCTAACTGGTAACATCAGCGCACTTACCAGTTCAAATAAAGCCAATTTGTGTTTTGTTTGGCGAAATAATGTCACAAATGAATGTCTAGTGTGTCTAGGGTTGTTTTCAAAGCAAATCTTGTCTGTTAATGAAGCATAGCGGCCGGCAGAGGACAACAAAACCAAGGATTGGAAGAGCATCAGCCTGATCCCCAGTGACTGCATGGGATTGGGACATTCCTAGTTTCAGTATCTGGCATGAAATAAATTAACTTTTTGGTTGGGGTATCCATTTAATATAGAGACCAAATCTTGTTGGGTCCTATTACTAACAAAATCATTCCATCAAAATTCCATTGTCAATTCCATCACAAAACACAAGAACAAGAATCTCACCCAACCTTGCCCAGACAGCATAACTGTTTGAGTGGGATGGCTTATTAACCAAGCACCAAGCACTTTATTAGAAAGATCTGTACACCTGCACATTCATGCAATTATCTAATTAGCCAATTACATGGCAGCAATGCTTGTGATTTTATGCGCCAGGAGAATTATGTAATGCTCAATGACTTTATGAATGTGGAGTTGGTGGTGACAGACAGGCTGGTTTCATTATTTCTACAATTGCTAATCTCCTGGGATTTCCAGCACAATAGTCTCTAAAAATAAATAAATAAATACTTCCAGTGAGCAACAGTTCTATGGACGGAAACACTGTAGATGAGAGGTCAACAGAAAATCGAGGGCTGTGAACCAACAGGAAAACTATGGTAACTCACCCAACCACTCTGTACAATTGCGATAAGCCGAAAAGCATTTCAGAATGCAAAACACGTTAAACCTTGAGGTGCCTGGGGTACAACAGCAGAAGATCATGCTGTAGTGGACACAGGCTCACCTAAACTGGAAGACTGGGAAAAACGTAGCCTGGTCAGATGAATATGGATTTCTGCTGAGGCTCAGCATTTGGCACCAACAACCCAACAGCATAAATGCCATGGACCGAACGGGGAACGTTTTTCTGGCACACTCTGGACCTATTAATGCTAATCAATCACAGTCTATTTCAGTATTGTTGTTGACCATGTGCATCCCTTTATGGCCACAATCTTCTTATGACTACCTCAAGCATAATAACGCACCAAGTCACAAACCAAAAGTCGCAAACTGGTTTCATGAACATGACAATGGGTTCAGCATTCTTCAAGAGCTCGCCAAGTAACTACACCCGAATCCAACAGAATGTCTTTGGAATGTGGTAGAATGGGAGATTTACAGCATTAAAGAGCCCCTGACAAATCTGCAGAAACTAGAGGCATGATCTTTTAATAATGGACCAGAAACTCTACTTTTATTCTACTAACATTCAAGTAGCTCAACACGCCTAACATCAATACAAATTGGTGGTATTCCCAGGTGCCCAGGTAGTATTCCCGAGGTATTCCCCATGGGCAATGGCCTCCAGTTCACTAATATTCTTGAGTTCTACTTCAAATCCCACCAAATCATTTTCTAGAGGCCTCAAGTCAATAGACTAACAGCCACTCCAGAATCTTCCAGGACTTCTTCTGAAAACAAGCCTTTGAGGTCAACTTTGAGGTATGCTTGGGATCATTGTCCTGTTGGAAGGCCCAATGATGCCACAGCTACAGCTTCCTCACAGAAGGCGTAACACTTTCTTCTAGAATTTCCTCATACTTCCATTTTGCTTTCCACACCCTGCATGTTTCCAGTGCCAGAGGAAGCAAAGCAACCCCAGAGCATCACCGAACCACCACAATGCTTCACTGCAGGACTCTTCCTCCTCCAGGCTTTCGAGGTTCCTGAAAAGTTTTAGATTTTTCCATCGCTCCACAGAACAGAATCCTAAACCTTCTGTGACTTACTTATATGGTTTTGAGCAGATTGGAGCAGACTTCCCTTGTGTTTTTGGATCAGTAGAGCTGTAAAGGGATGGAGACTTTCAGGGATTAGCATGTGCCTTACTGTGCAAACTGAAACCTCAGTGCATGTTGCCACCAAATCTTGCTGGGTTTTTGACCACCTGCTTTCTCAAGAATCTGGTGGGAGTTGGTGATAGCTTTCTCTTGCTGCCATGTACAGGTAGTGCAGCCAGTGTTCATTTAACTTTGAAGTTGTAAACTATGCTTTCAGCTGACATCCAGTGTCCTTTTCCTTGTTTGTGCATGGCACAAATGAACTCTCTTCAGCCATATTTCTAACAGGCAATCAAATGTTACACTCGGGCAACCCCTAGCCACTCCAGATATTTGCTATTTGAAGCCCCTGATTAGTTGCGTCAAGTGTGCTTGATACAACACCTGATTTGCAAATGCGTGCTCTTATGAGGGACCCTATTCAGATGCTGTAATCAAGACCAAACACAGTCCACATTAGACTGTGTTAAAATTGTCCTAACAGGAAGGGTCCATCAAGGAATTAAAGATGCACCTAATTTAGTCAAAGGTTCCTACAGTCAGGCCGGGAGGGGAAGGGTGGATAGTCTAGGATTTCCTTCCTACTGACAGACTTTGTAATCTTTGCCACATTCACCATGCAAAAAAATCAAAAGCACACCTCAAAGGCATTCTATTCCATGCAACCTAAGGACCATTTCAAGAATGTGCAAAGTGGAGGAGAACTGTTGACCTGGCCTGCTCAGAGTACTGGTACAGGATACCTTGGACTCCCAAGTGCTACAACTAATTTATGCCCCATTGTTGGTAGAGCAAATTGTGGCAAATCCCAGCCGTCCACCAGAAGTAGTCCAGCAGAGCATAACCTGATTCCCTCTCCCTTACCTGTTTAGTGCAAAGCTAGCCAACTGCCTGCATATGTTCTCATACAACAGAATGGGCCAATTACAGGTTTCCTCCAGGGGGTCTAGTGATGCCACAAGAGCGGCAGGTCACAGTGGATGGCCTTATGTATCTTGGAGAAAGTTTGTGTTACCAGGCTGGAAGGCTGTCAAGAGGGTGATCACTGTACAAAGTGGGAGTCCTAGCTAGTAAGTAAGAACTGGGAGGTAAACAGTGTTAAAATCATTTATATAATGCAATGGTTTATTGCAGAAATCTAACTTTGGCCTAACTTGGCCGATCCTGAGAACCCATCAGATCATATGATCTATATTTTGTGAGCTGCTGCAGCATTGAGCAAGACCTCTGCAGTTCCTCATTCAACTGTCAAATGGCAATACAGGCCTTGTGCACAGCCATGGGAGCCCTCATAAAGTTCAACATGGCGCTTCTTTACAGATAAAGTCCCGTCCTTCAACAAAGACAGCAAATCAGCTTGCTTATTGTGATGTGAATAGAGGGGAGTCAATGTGACTGTAGGGAAAGCCCCCTTCAAAAATTCTCATTTTTGTGCATTATTGAGCCAAAAGCTCTAACCTACACAATTTATCAGTGACATAAAATATATCTGAAATGGTCATTTCACCTTCAGTTTCCAGTATTTTGGTCTCTCTATTCATAGAGACATAGACATAGTGCATGGTCTTGTGTGACTGAAAATAACTGCCTGGTGGCGTTGCAAATATGGCCACCAAGTGAACAGACCTGCCTACAAGGCTTAACCTCAAATATTTGGAGAAAGTATAAAAGTAATGTGTCTTGTGGTGGAAGCAGAGTTGTCTTTTAACACCACTAACTTGATACACATTGAGAGCACATCACTCAGGCCAGTACAGTGAGTATGAGAACCCAGCAGAACTAGCAAAGGAAACAGTGAGCTCCACAGTGCAGTTCTGTACAGGAATTCAGAGGCTCTCACAGAGTTTAACCTGCTCCTGTTGGAGCAACTGTCTACTGTCTGGGAAGGAAAGCTTTCTACTAGATTTTGGAGCATTGCTGTGAGGTTTTCATTGCATTCTATGATTGGCGGTAGTGAGCTCAGGATGTTGGAAGATCACCACCCCACCTCATCCCAAACTCATTAACTTATACCCAAAAGTACTGGATGCTCAGTCACTCCAGAGAACACAGTTCCACTGCTCTACAGCTCAATTTTGGGAGACTTTGTACCCCTCTGGCCCATGCTAGGCATTAAGGATGGTGCAAACAGGTTCATGGTGATATTCTCCAGAGAATCCCACTCTATTGGCAGTACTTCTCTACAGGGACTAGACAAGCTGTGTGCGCATGCTAGTACTAATACTGGTAGTGCAAATGTGTGCAAAACAACATGCTAGCAATATTGTAGAACATCAAGTAAAGTCATTTACAATAGTGTGTTCCAAATGAATTTCAAGGTGCTTAGACTCATAAAAACACAGCAACAATGTTTACGTTCTTGGTGATAATATTACATTTACATCCTCCATTACATAATCCATACTTCCTTATACTTGTTTAGTGTTTGACCATCTCTTACCTAAATGTCTAAAACATTTAGCATTTAGTAGACACTTGTTCTGAACTGAATATTAAGGTTTGGCACAGGTCCCCAAAATAGAGAGAATGCTTGAACCCTCTTTGCGTAAATTGAATGCATTTCTTTGACCTACAATTTAACTACCCAGTACATCCCAAACGAACATTAGATTTGTTTGAGTCTGGGATTTCCCAAGGTTTCTTCTTCATACCAGCCTAGAACTTCAGTAGCCATCACATGGGTTACTCACTGATTGTAAAGATACTGCATCTACTATGAAAAGCACTTTAATACAAAAGCTGAAATTACCTTCAGATAGGTGTACAATCCTGCTTCGCCATAGTCAAAGTGGGATTCTGCATGCGGAATGACCTGTAAGCATAGCAGATATGGTCTTATAAATTTACTTTGGTCAGTTTGCAAAAGGCAATTTAACTAAGGATATCATGTCCAGGCAAATGTAAAGGTAAAGCCAGGTAAAAATAAATTAACCTACATTAACATTGCCAACCTTTGTCAGACCTCAAAACAGAGTTTCTTGCCTCAGGAGCAGAGCACACTTTGAAGATTGTACGTGACTCACATCTGGAGTTACAAGGCTATGAAGACGAGTCGAGATACTCGTCTCGGCCTCTCACCATGCCGAACTGGTGGATTTGTGTGCCCGTCTTCTGCCTCATATGTAACTGGTGGATGTGTGTCCCCCTCTATGGTTTTGTGTGAAATTGACCAATAGATACTCAGAAACTTGTCTTCTGCCTCTTGCCAGTGAGATACCATTGTATTTATACATTCCATTGCATTTGTGAAGCTAAGATTCTGGTAAACCCATTTTAAGCACCAAAAGAGTTTGAAATATGAAGAATTTCTAAAATCTAAACCTGAAAAATTCAAATTAAAATTCTCTCTTCACACAGCGCTCTAGGTCACGTAGGGTCTCCTTATAGAGAGAGCGGAGATTGCTCTGACAATCCTGATATAAAATGTGGGTATTATCTTATTTGAAAGTGCCTTTAAAGATCATTTTAAGATGATGTGCAAATCTGAGAAAATACCCTTAGACTCCAAGCTTCTCCACTTCCTGTGCCTCCATTTCGTCATTTAATTCTTCACTCCTGATCTTCCTAACAGCCCATCTGGGAAGAAAAGCAAACACTGACTGAAAAACGCTTCACGAAAAGAAAGGCCAGAGCCTAGCTGCTCTAAAACCTGGCTTTAAAGACCAAAGTTTTTTCCCCTTCAAATCCTTTTTGCAACACATGGATGGGGCAACAATGTATGAAGCATGTGAAGGTCCCTGAGGACCAGCTTGAGAACCATTGGCAAAGCCTACTGCGTCTGGGATTTACAGTATGTTAAGGATATGAACCTTTTCACAATTACACAAAGGTGCCTTTATGGCATAGAAGTGGAGCTCTGGGCCACAGTGAAAGGGTGTAAAATTAAATTCAATGTCTATGTAAAGTCCTCTCCCCACTGAAGCACTTCAGGACCCTGATATGGAATATGGTGGTGCCCAGGATTCTAAGGTGGGGACGGGTGCATTTGAAGTTCACCGTCACCTCTACTTTCTTTGAGCACTAGGACACCAGCTGCTCAACTTAATTGGTTATGAGGCCAACCATAGTAGAGTTACCTGCAAACTTCAGGGTTATGGGCAGCATTAACCAGCTTCCATTCCTCACAGTTGATCTGGCAGTACCTTCTGGGATAGCCAAATACTAGGATACTATGTAGTATTTTCTTTTATTGCTAACTTCCTTAGAATGCTACTGGCTCTTCACTTTCACAGTCTGATCAACGGTCCTTGACTTAAGGTGGTCTTTTATAGAGAAAAGAGGAACTTTTTGATGACTCACAGTAAGAAACCACCTCAGTGCCTGCGAAGCAATTGGCTGACGTGATCAATCTGACTTGATCAAGGGCACCTCAGTCGTGAATATTAAGGAAGGAGAAAGCTCTGTTGCTTCACTTTACCTCGCCTAGCTACAATTCCTGCCGGCCCAGGGGATAGAACCGACAACCTTCCGGCCTCAATCCTGCTTCTCAAGTTCCATTCCCAGTGATGCCACAGCCATCCGTGGACAGGAGTCCAGGAGAGCGTAACTGCCCTAATTCTCTGATTGGGTAGGACTGCCCTCTCTCTCTCAATCACTCAGCATAATAGTAGCCAGTACAGGCAAACATCAAATTACCGGACAGGTTGTACAATTTCAGAGATCACTGCCTTGCACAAATTTAGCTAAGGCACTTAACGTTCCAAACAATGCAGCTGGAATTGGGAAGAGGGCCACCATGCAAGCAATGTCAAAGTTTCCACCCAACTCAGAAAGCAATTACAAATTATCACAAATTGTACAAGGATTTGCATCTGTATTCACATGTCAATATGGCATCTGGTCTCAAAGATATTTTACAGACACAGCAATCCCCCCAAACTACAACAAGACCAAAACCATCATAGAATCAGTAAAGAAAACTGATGGGATAGCTGTAAATGTAATGCACAGACATCCACTACACAAAGAATTTAAAACTACAGAAGGGTGGCAGCTAGCGTCTTGTGCTCCATACAAGAGCAGTGAATGAGAGCCACATGGGTGCAAATATGCCGGACCTGTTAAAGAAGGTAGCAAAGGAACCGCAGGTCACTGGGAAAGATTTAGCTTTGCTGCTGAACGGGGTAAAATCCTACATGTAAAACGCTATGCCCACATGCTAACTCTGGCAAGTGCTCAGGTTGACCACTGTGTCAAGGCTCGGTGATGCTCTGGGGCTGCTTTGCTTCCGCTGGCCCTGAAAACCTGCAATGTGTGTAGAGCAAGACAGATTCCATAAAGAATTGAAGAAATCTTAGAAGAAAATGTCTTGGGCCTTTCAATGATCTAAAGCATACTTCCACCAAGTCCACCAAGATTTGGTTCCAGAAGAAGTCCTAGAAGATTCTGGAGTGGCCATCACAGTCGCCTGACGTGAACCCCTGCGGAAGATTGAATCTGTGTCTTTAACCCATCCATGCAGTAAACACACATACTCTACTGAGCACACATGCCCAGAGGGTTAAGGGCCTCGCTCAAGCTTGCAGAGTCCAGGTATCAAACCCACAACCCTCTGTGCTTGAACCGCTAAACCACCACTACTCCTATTCATCTAGAAGAGCATTTGTAAAGTCAGACACTGATGTTGGGCAAAAATATCTGCCTTGCAATCCCGATTCTAGTTTCCCCCAAAGCCATTTGATTGGGTTAAGGTCAGGGCTCTTTGCAGGCCAGTCAAGTTTTTCCACACCACTCTCCCAACCATACCTTTATGAACCTTGCTTTGTACACTGGGGCACAGTCATGCTGGAACAGGAAAGGGCCTTCCCCAAACGGTTTCCACAAAGTTGGAAGCATGCAATTGTCCAATATGTCTTCCCCTTCACTGAAACCAAGGGGCTTAGGCCAACCCCTCCGAAACTGTGAAACCCCCCAGGAGGTGAGGGCTTAGAATATTGGGCTATTGCTGACAGGGTTGTGGGTTTGATGCCTAGGTTTGGCAAGCTGCCACTGTTGGGCCCCTGAGCAATGTCCTTAATCCTTTCTACTTCTTGGAAGTTGTAGTGGAGGCTGCCCACCACTCCAGGCAAGAGTGCTCACTAGTGTGTCCGTTTGTGTGTACACTGCAAATCAAATTCCATCTGTGTCCAATACAAATGATGACTGTGGTTGTCCTTGTCTTCAAGAGACAACCCTGTAGCATTATCCCCCCTCCACCAAACTTTACAGATGGCACTTTACAGTGCACTCAGGCAGGTAATGTTCTCCTGTCATTTGACAAACCCAGACTCATCCATCAGACTAGAGAAATGTGATTAATCGCTTTAAAGAACACAATTCCACTGCTCCAGAGTCAAGTGGTGGTATGCTTTACATTACTCCCTGCAACATGTGGCACTGGTTCCAGGCTTGCATGAAAACCATGCCATGGAGCTTCTAGTGCACAGTTTCTGTACTGGTGTTCATGCTAGAGGAGGTTTGGATGACCCTGCCCTGTAACTTTATGTGGTTTGCCACTCTGTGTCTGAGTTGCTGTCGTTCCTAAACTCTTCCAGAAATACTCAAATAGGCTGTTGCATTTAGGTGATGATGGTTTTAACAAACCCAGAGTGAGCCAAACAAACTTTTTCCACACCATTATACTACCCCCACTAGCCTGGACAGCAGACACAAGGCACCATCGGTGCCTCAGCAGAAATCAAGATTCATCGGACCAGGCTACATTTGACATGTCTTCAACAGCCTGTGCCCACTGCAGCCTCAGCTTTCTGTTCTTGGCTGACAGAAGTGGACCCTGATGTGGTCTTCTGCTGTTGATGATTTTCTGCTCACCACAGTTGTGAGCTACTGTAGCCTTTCTGTCAGCTATACAAGTCACCTTTATCGCTAAAAACACTCAAGTGGTGAAAAACAGTGCTTGCTGGAATCATGACATTTCACTGTGCAAAAACACCAACAAACTAGGAGTCTTCCTTGCCGGAGAAGGTTTTTTAGCCATGCAGGCGATAAATTGAAGCAGTCTTATGACCAAACAAACTCTGGACTGCTCACGGGCTCAAAAACAACTTTCACACTTTTAGACCAAACGTACCAGACTCAAGCAAGTAAGGGGAGTCAAGAAGAAAAAACGCTGGTGTAAAAATTGCCCTGAATCCCTGGAGATCAGAAACCAGCCCACCTGGGACATTTTTCCTCATTCTGCTGGTGCAGCTCCTGGCCCATATGTGCATTCAATCATGAAGTGCACTGATGCTTCATGATTGGTTAATTACATCACTGCATGAATGAGCGGGTGTTCAGGTTTTCTTACGACACTGTTCGGTGAGCGTATATGCTTCCCACAATTTTTGCAGATATATGCTGCAAACATTCATTTTGCAAATGGGTGTGGGGTGCATCTCCCACAGCTGGAAAAAGAAAGGAATTCAGGGAAACTGAAATGCTAGAGAATTGTGTGATTACAGCATGTCTGACCACAATAGACACAATGCAGCAAGTGACTGATAGACTGCTGGCACAGTAAGCCTTGGGGCAAGACAGCTGGTTCCCTCCCTCCCAGTCCTTGACCTGTTTGAACAAGGTACTGCAGAGTATTCAGGGAAAAACTGTGAGCCTAAGATGCCTTCATCTGCTGCAGGTAAAAACTCTGGAAGGACAGCGAGTTGACCTACTTAAAGCCAAAACGGACAGAAAAGCAAGGCTGAGTTCTGAACCGAAAACTCAGATGCCAGAAGTCAGAAAGACAGAATCTTTTAACATGTGGGACAATCTGGAGATGTCCTCGACTTTCTAGGAGGAACCCTGTTGTCAACACCTCAGCAATGTTAGGAAGTGCAAAAAGGAAAAAGGACAACTTTCAACTAGTAGAACAAGTGCTTTCTCCAAATTCATTGCTGTAAACGAGTTGCATAGCCAGACATCAGCTCCTATTCCTCATGGGCAGTGGCTTCCAGTTCCCTAAGGGCATTTGCACACTAGGGTGTTTTTTTCCTGGACCCAAGTTTGCTTGCTCTGCGAGTTTGGTATGCCTGGTCAAGTGCGAAAGCTGTTGAGCCCGGGAGAGGCCCTGAAAAACAATCTCTGGCCCGCCTGAAACCAGTGGTCTTCGCTTCAAGCAGACTCCAGTTTGGTCTGCCGCAGGTGTGGAAGCTATCCCCTTCCGGTGCCATGAGTGGGATTGTGTGATTGGTTCATTTTTGCACATGACTCCTTCGACTTACCGCCTGCATGGCTAAAAACCTTCTCCTACGAGAACGACTTCTTGTTGGCAGGTGTTCCAGCATGGTGAAACCTCATGCCTGCAGGAAACCACTGCCCTTTGCTGCTTGTGTGTCTGTATCCAAGAAAAATAAACCAACCAAACCAGCAATAATGAGGCCCTCCCTTAAAACTGCTCCTTGGTGCAGACCCGTGACAAGCGTGAAAGCGTCCTAATATTCAAGGACTTCTTGATATTCAACCGCCTTCTTCAAATCCCAGGTCAGACGACTGTGATGGCCACTCCAGAATCTTCTGGGACTTCTTCTAAAACAAAGCTTTAGCAAACTTTGGTGGCACAAAGCTCCAAGTCTGGTGGTGGTGCACCAGACCTAATTTCCACATTTAAGGTGTCAGAACTGGACACTGAAGCAACTGTAGAAGATCAGACGAAATTCATTTTCTTTTACCTCATGTGGACGGCCAGGTATGTGCGCTGACCTGGGAGCACTGGGAGAAGACAAGGTGTTGAAGGTAGCCTGATAATCTGATGGGAGACTCTGGTCTGGGCATTAATGTGGACATCAATTTGCCAAATTTTACATAGACATTGTTGAAGAGCAGGCCCACCCCCTTTATGTCAACCGTATTCCCTGATGGCAGGGGCTTCTCAGCAGAATCTGGCCTTCCACACTGCACACACTGTTTGGGAATGGTCTAAGAAACCTGAGAAAGAGTTCGAGCTGTTGCCTTGGCCTCCAAATTTTGCAGATCTCCATCTGAGCATGTGTCCAAGGGACGAATTGGAACAAGTCCTTACAGGACTTACAGTATCTGCTGCCAATGGACTGGTGCCAGATACCACAGGACACCTTCAGAGGTCTTGCAGTGAATACAGATTAGATATCATACACCCCTGTTAAAGTCGTTTAGGACATTTTATGTCCATATCACTCTACCCTACAGGCTACAGATTCAGGCCAGCTTCAGCTTCACTGAAACAGCCACATCTTACACACCTTTCAGCGCTTTACCCACCTACATATTGTAAACAATCTGGCAGTAGACTTCGTAGACTACAGTTGACCAGACAGGGCTTAAGCCTTGTCTAGGACTATTCAATTGTGAATGGAGATTTTCCACTAGAATGAAAATATAGTGTATGACTAAGCTTTATGCTCATCCCGGAAAACCAGCCCTGAACATTCCCACCAATCAGTACAGTCTTTACGTACATACATCACATGCACAGCCTCTAAAAGTGGATCCAACACTCTTCCGATCACATGCGATCACACGTATTGCAATAAATATGCTGTGTTGTGAAAATGGCTTTAAAAATCTGGATATAATATTTTTACCACATCGACCATTCCTACCTAAAAGCATTCAAATATGATGGAGCTGCCGTTTTTTTCCCCTGATTTCATGCACTATCCTTGCTGTGGTTTTGTAAATACAAACTATGTCAATGCCTGACTGAGTGGATGCATCATATAGCTACCAGACACATGCTAACTAGCTGTACTCTTACAGCCAGTGTTTGTCAGTACATTCTATATTGTGAGCGAAACCATATACTCAAGGACACAATACAATTTCACATCAATTTATTTACCTTAACATGCATTAAAGGTTTAAAAACACTTTTAACTTCAACTAAAAAGTTGCTATTGTTGACGTACATGATATTTTCTGCAGATGCTAACACTAACATATATATATATACACACCGTATACAATATACAGTTATTATGCTGGATGCAGAATGAAAACAGTACATCATTCTCTGGCATCCTCTGAAGGCATTTCCGTCACCAAGTTCTGACTGAGCTCTTGCTGAATACTCCACTGACTGAATGTAAACACCTGCTCTGAAAGGAGACCACACCACAACTCACGTTTTAGAAATTCTCCTCAACATGCATGGTGCAAATACACATTTTCACCAGAGAGGTCTTTAAAACGTAGCTAAGTTACAAAGCAATACTTTTGCACCAAATTAAACAAAAAAGATTATATATAGAAGCAAATACAAATCTAAAACAAGACCAGAGATTACAGATCATAGTGTAATATATATTACACTTGATCTATCCATTCTGCATTCAGTGATATTAGATATCCACGTTACTTACAATGTCTGTTTCAGGACAGAATCTTGGTCTGCGCAGTTGATTGAAGGCTACATACACAACAGATGCCTGGAAAATTTCTATAGCAAAAAAACAAACAGAAATATCTATTCAGCAAGACCACAATCCAATAGATAATTATCTTAGCAGTAGTTCTGACACAAAAACAAGATGACTAATGACAAGGCAAACCGGTTCGTCTTTACATGAGCTGTTAAAAATGTATTAATTGAAGAAAAGGCTGTGCAATATGACAATATTTTATTGGATCATAATAAATATTGTTATCATAGTAGACAATATGCTCTTATGAGTGTATTGTGAATATCGGCAGTGCTTAAAGAACACTGATTAACTGCATGTTTTATTACAAAGAGTGTAATAAGTCTAATTTCATTCAATAGAGTGAAGCATATTTTAAGTACAAATCACAGTACTCAGTATGGTGAGCAAGAGCACAATACAATAGATAATTACCTTGGCAGTAGATTTCTGACACAAAAACAAGACGACTGATGCCAAGTTAAACTGGTTCGCCTTTACATGAGCTGTTCTGTGCCCGAATTAATGTGTGCTGCTGATTAGCCGTGCATTCAAGTTAGTTTCACTTTCACTGCTGCACATTACAGATACAGGATCATTTCTGTATCATTTCTGATCATACAGATACATTCTAGCTTCAACTTCCCCACTGATGTTCATTACAGTGGTGGTAACAGAAACCAGAGGTCATGCAAATATAGCCGTTTACTAACCAACACGATGTGTGAACCTATATACCACAGGTCATACGTATGTCTTACTACTTTGCCTTATACCATCCTGAAATGTCCCTCACTGCTGTAAATGCACTTAAAAATACATTTAACAGAAATGAAAAGTTTTTTCGGAAGTTGGCAGTAACCTTAACCTAGAGCTGGGCAATATGACGATATTTTATTGCATCGCAATTTGTTATCGTGATACACAATATGCTTTTCTAGGGATATCGAGAATATCGTTAGTGCTTAATACACACTGATCAACTGCAAGTTTCATTACAAGCAGTGTAATAAGACTGGTTTGATTAGATGAGGTGCAGCACAATAAATGAGTAATGACTACTTAGTACGGGAGAGTATCTGAATAGTAGTTTTTAAGAATCTGTCTCTACTGATGTATTTAGTCTGTGGTTACATGTATCGTGATAAATTTTGTGTATCAGGAAAAATGTCTTTAAATATCGCAATATAGTATTTTTACCATATCGCCCAGCCCTGCGTTAACGTTGGTGGTAAACTAAAGTGTTCCAAACTCTGTGGACATTTTCCTCTCGAACACTACAGCCCACTGAACAAATACACCGGCAAGCAGTATGCGATTTTCATGGTATGGTAATGTCTCGGGTATAATAATATCACAGCTTTATGGTATTAAAAGTATTTCACAATTCTTCCTCTTGTTGTTGTTGTTCTTCATCTTATTACTATTATTATTATTATTACTACTACTATACACTGACTCTTAAAAGAATAAAAAACTGGGTACTTTTGGTTGAACCAAAAAATTGACTACAGTTAAAAATGTATTAATGGAAGTAAAGCTGGGCAATATGACAATATTTTATCGTCTCATGATAAATATTGTTATCATGGTAGACAATATGCAGTGCTTAAAGAACACTGATAAACTGCACGTTTCATTACAAAATACAGTGTAGCATATTTTAAGTAAAGTTACGCTGTTGGTGTATTTTGTCTACATGACAAAATATTGCAATAAATATTGTATATCATAAAAAATAATTTTAATATCGTTATATAAATTTTTTTCCATATCGCCCAGCTATAAATGTAAGTATATGTGAAATATCTTTCTTTAAAAAAATCTATGAATAAGAAAGCTGCATGTGAGAGGATCTTATTTCCAGCTAATGATCATTTTCGATATGGATCGTCTGCTAATCTCCTGATTGATTGGTTGGTTGGTTTTTAAACTCAGTAACTGAACACAGTAACAAATTGGTGGTATTCTCAGTTCGGTTGCATTTTTCTTCCAATAACGATACTAAGCAAACATAACCACGCAGTTTTTACACTACGGTATGCCTAATAACGGTATGCCGCTGCCACAATACAGTAGAGTAGTTTGAGTAGCCGGTGTTGTTATAGAAGTATTAAAGTGTAGTTATTTTAAGGCAGTGTCATTTCAATGGGCCCGATTATGGCATGGATGTGGTGATGTTCATATTCTGATATGTTAACGGTCTTGTCATGTAAGGGATCCAGTGGAATTCGGGAGGAAAAACCTCCATAGGACCAAGCGGATCGGATTTGAAACCTTTTTCGCTTACCACATGGCATGATCTCTGAAAAGCCCTTATAGCCACCCAAGTCTGCTTAGCCTGAAGGTCCCCAATATGGGCATGATGCAGACTACAGGATGGCATATGGCTCGTCTTGGCCATTAGGCAGCATATAAGGATCTCTTTATGCAATAGCTTTTCTGCACTACAGCTTTAAGAAGCATTACATGCTGTAGACATCTGGTCCCGATCACCACCACTGTCAACAAATGTGATTTGCTCAGTTTCTCCACAACAAAGCAATTTTCACAGCAATTTTTACATTTTAAACCTTATTATGACTTCAAACTGCATCTCCAGCTCACATCTGATTTATTAGCATTACGTTTATCATGTTAATTAGGCTAAGATACAAGTACAAGAGTGGTAAAAGCAAGCAAGCAAGCTACATGTCAAACAGTGGGTCTTCACTAGCCTGCCCAAAATGAACAGATCCACACAGCTACCAAGCTAGCACTAGCTAACTTCGTAGCTAGCTAGCTAGCTATAACAGATAGCTAATGTTAGCGAGCCAAAAGGTGTTATTAGATACCTATGGCTTAATAAAATAACTGGTTAAAGGAAGACTAGTTTTAGAGCTACTGTAAACTTAGAATAACAATACGTTAGCTAGCTACCTAACTAGCTAGCCAGCTAGCGATATTTATTTAGCACTAGCTAGGTAGCTAGCTAGCTAGCTATTGTTTTCATAGCCTCCGTTCGCTAGCTGGCTAACGAGATAGCTTTATGTTTACCTAGCTATGTCAAACAAAAATAACAACACAAACCTCAGTAACCTATTAAACCTCTAATACAAAAAGACCGGTTATTTGCGTCAACGGGTAGGAAGCTAGCTAGCTAGTGCTAGCATTCACCGACAGTTTGCGTTTTGCGAACCGCTCTAAGCTAGCTAGCATTAGCTAGCTAAAGGATATGCCGGCTAATGCTAACGCTAGCTAGCTACAGCGATGAGCTCCGTGCTTCAACTGCAGAGCCGTGGGGGAGACTTACCGCGTTAATCCATCGCACTTTCAGCGATCTTGCTCTGTTTTAGTGCTGATGGACCTGATCGTACGACCCCCGTTCACGTTTCATTACAAAGGCAGATAAATCCAACCGCTGCAGATCAAGAAAAAGCTCCAGAGACGCGAAACATACAGCAGTAGCTAGCTAGCAAAATCCTAACGCGTCTTTCCATTCACCCTCGCTAACCACCCTCAGACACTCCGCCCTCGACTCTCCCCCACCCAGCTCTACTGTTTCGAAAAAGCTTAAAAACGACGTTAGAAAAATAGACCATTAAAATCTACATGGACTCTTAACTCTCTGCCACTGTTGTTGTTGTTGCTGCTGTTAGTATTAGCTAGCTACCACCATTGACCCTCATTCCTCTCATTCCTCTGACCATCACTACTATGGTTGTATTAAGTTATACTATATCATGATCATTCGGATTATTTTATTATGGTATTGTGGTTGTTTCAGCACACCTGAGCAGCAGGAAAGTCTTGTGTGGTGGTTCGGTGACTTTGATCAATAATGTAATTTCATTTCATTTAGACATAGTTCTGATCAGAGGAGGATAGATGGGTCCCCTTTGTAAGTCTTGGTTCCTCTCAAGGTTTCTTCCTCCTGCTCTGAAGGAGGGTCTCCTTGCCACTGTCACTTTAGCTGCTCACTGAGGGTCTTAGATTTTTTATCTCTGGTTGATCTTGTGTCTTTTAACACTTCTTAAAATAACTTTTAGAAAGCCACTGACCATAAAAAGCATTAGCTTTTGCTCTGGGGAGGCTTTTAGGAAAATAGGGGGACGTAAAGCTTGGGGTCTGGCCTTTGTTTTATCGCTTCCATTTATTAGTTTTGGGCCTCCAAATATTGGAGGTCGGAAAAATCATATTTACAAGATGAGTGCACATGAACGGCACCATAAATCTCATATGTACAAGTTACAATATAGAGGGTGTGTCCCCAAAAACTGTATTTTAAATTGGTTATATGTTGGTTAGTTCGCAACATAAACACTGTAGTCTATTTGTAATGGTTTACTCTCATTCACACGTGAAAAAAGTAAATACACGCTACTGATGCTTCTTACTGGATAAAAATATCGCTCACCTAATGCTCATATTTGCTCGTGGCCTAAGTGTATTATTTCCTGACCTCAATCTGTTATCCTGTGGCATTCAATTATTATCTCAAGGCCTCAGTATGTTATTTTGTGGCCTCAAGATATTATTTATATCTAGTGGCCTCAGTTCATTATTTTGTGGCCTCAAGATATTATCTTGTGGACTTAGTATGTTATTTTGTGGTCTCAAAATATTATTATTATTATTTTTGTGGCCATTCTGTCCATGGGCCAATACGGCTCGTGAATAATATACACTGCCCTTTTCAGTCACACACACAATGGAACTATACTCAGCTATACACACACACACACACACACTACATTTACTACGTTTATTGCTGCTGTCAAACTACTGTTTGCAATAATGCACAGTGCACTTGATGACCATGCTCTTTGCACAATACTGCACGTTGTCAGTGGTCTGGGTGGAGCTTGACACTCTGGTTATGGTGGCAGAGAGGAGGACACTGAACAAATTGCTCTCTATCATAGATGATGTGGGCCATCCACTGCACAGCATCATTATGGACAGGATGAGTATGTTCAGTGGCAAGTTACTGTCACAGAGCTGCTAAAAAAGAGGCTCTTTAATTCGTATGGTATCAATGGAGTGCATAGTTATTAACATTAATAACAGGTGCATAAATGACTAGAATAATTGTTCTATGTTCATTTTAAGCTGTAATGGATGGTAATGTTTATGGCATGTTATTGTTCACTAAGCCACTTTATTTCCTTATTCTAACTAGATGTATATTTTCTATTTAGTCACTTTACTTTTGCACATCACATGCATGCAGTTTTCGTATATTTAGTGAAGGAGTATTTTCTTAATTGTATTATTTTCTTATTGGATTTCTATGTGTATTTACATCTGTATCAGATTCCTGTATTTATCTGTTCCTATAGTGTATAAACTGTGTTAAGCTAAATTTCCTTCAGGATCAATAAAGTATCTATCTATCTATCTATCTATCTATCTAAAGGGGGATCTACAAGTTATTAATTTATTATTTAAAAAAAAAGCAAGGGTTCACTTACTTTTTCTAGCCTGCAATGTGGATGTTGAAGCACTGTGCTTAGTAAAAGGCATGAACAGTATCACTGTTTGTGTGTTGAGCTTATTTAGATTTAAAATGGTGGGGGCGCTGTGGGAGCTCACTGATTGGTGAGATCACACTCTAAAAACAGGTGGGGGAAAAAACAACCCCACCATACTTGCGACTTTAGTGACTTTAGTTTGATTAAAAAGCAGAGCAAGTCAATCTGGGTGCACCCGTCTACTAAGTGTACCTTAGAGACTTTCTTCTCAGGAGACATGAGTCCAATAAAGCATCAATGAAATTAAATCTTAACAAATAATGAATAATGGAACCATGTTAGCAAGTTAAAACCTTTGTTGATAGATAAAGTCTTTGCCGTAGGCCCCGTCATCAGCACAGGTCCTACAACACCTGGACTCTCGCAGATCCTGCCAAACTTAAAGGCGAGTCTTCTGGTAGAGTTTCATAACCATCTGCACTACTCGCGCAACTTATGCTACCGCCTCCCAATGTGAGGGAGTGGCGACTCCACTCTTGGCCTCCTTTTTCCGGGATACAACCCAATGGTCTCATCCCAGCTGCAAACTGTTCAAGTACAGGTTGGAGGCCCCTACATGAAGCCAGCAAGACAACATCATTCAAAAACAGCAGAAACGAAACCCCCTGTTCACCCTGGCAGAAGAACTCTGGCCCATGGCTTCATCACAAACAGGAGTGGAGATAAGGCACAGCCCAAAGCGTTCCACTCACCTGTGATTTTAGACTTTGACAGAGATCATTAGACCACTCCAGTGCTTGTGCCATGACAAAGCACTTATCCAGGCTTACGGTCATACCACCCTGAGAAGATCTGATCAGACAGCTACTGACATGTAAATACCAGCAGTCTGTGGTAGCAAAGAATTTATGGAAGTCTATGCGCCAGAGCCTTGTGTGAAGCAGTCAGTATGAGATTTAGCACCTCCAAATTTCCAAGTCCATAGTGGTATCCTGGAAAACGATGGCATCTATGGGTCTTGTTTATGAGTTACGGGAAAAAGGATCATGTAATTGATCATAGGTTAGATGCAGCAGCTGCAGTAATGCAGTGGCAGTGCCAGACTGCAGTGGTGAAGGAGAGAGCTGAGCTCTCGGAAATTAGTGTCCTCCGTCGTGTCCGGGCTCTTCGTGGTAGAATGAGAAGCTCTGTAATCTGGGAGAGAGCTGCTCTGCCTTCGCATTGAAAGGAGCCAGCTGAAGTGGTCAGGCGTTCCTAATGGCCGTCATTTTACCAGGCACAACCAACTGGAAGGAGACCCCTAGAAAACCCAGGACTTGCTGAAGGGCCTTGGAGCACCTGGACATCCACCAGAAGGAGCTGCTGGAAATAGCTGAGGACAGGAATGCCTGGGCTTGAGTTGTTTATAGTAGAATGAGCGGTTTCTCCAGATTTGACACAAAATGCCACTCTGCCAATGATTTTTTATATACTTTGGTTGCTACTATGAATATTCAAAATTTTATAATTTATGGGGCAGTGGTGGCTCAGCAGTTAGAGCGCCGGGATATCGATAACAGGGTTGTGGGTTTGATTCCCGGGCTCAGCAAGCTGCCACTGTTGGGCCCTTGAGCAAGGCCCTTTACCCTCTCTGCTCCCCGGGTGCTGGAGTTGGCTGCCCAACGCTCTGGGTGTGTGTGTGTACTCACTGCCCCTAACACATGTGTGTGAGTGTGTGTTCACTACCAGATGGGTTAAATGCGGAGGACACATTTCGCTGTAGAGTGACAAATACGTCTACCTTTACCTTTTAATTTATGTGTGCATTTTGTTTGAGGATTTGGAGGTCTATGTGTGTGTGTGTGTGTGTGTATGTGTAGGTAGGACATCTGTCTGTCTGTATATTTGTTTGTGACTAGTTAAGTTAGCTTGTCATTGTTAGCCAGTTGCACCTTTGTTAGCCCCTCAAGATCATGCCCATTCACTGGACTTTGTGCTCTCTAAACGGTGTGATTTGAGCCTCAGTTAGCTGGACGTTCCTGGCTACACACCGCTGTCCATGGACCGCTGGCTCTTTGGCAATTTGGATGGACTGCTGTTGAGCCAAACTGCCTCGAGCTTGAGGAGACAATCGCTTCATTCCTGTTTTATTCCTGGTTTGGCCATTTTCACCTCTGTTCGTGCCACAGTGAAATGTAATCACAGTCAAGTGGGCTGAAATCTAAGTCTAGTACAAAGAAGACTGTCTAGGTTGAATCAGTCAGAGCCCATCACTCAGTTAAATGGCTAAAACCTCCGGTCTGGGTCATAGCACTGCAGAGGTCAGCATTTCAAGTCAAGTCAAGTCAAGAGGCTTTGTCGTCATTTCGACTACATACAGAGCACACAGTGAAATCCTCCAGGACCATGGTGCAACACACAACACAGTGCAGACACAACACAAGTGCAGACAGACATTACAACACAACACAGTGCAGACTAGATAGTGTCAATAAATAGGACAGAGACTGAGACAGTAGTGGGAAGTAGGGTTGTACAATAAACTGTGCATACTGTGTTAAAAACAGTAGAGTGCAGCACAGGTTGGTGCGGTACTCTAGCAGCTCTTTTGACATAAATAATAAGTCTGTGCAAAAACGCAACGTGCAAGTTTGAATGTTAGAAGATTGAACACTGATCTGTGCCTCAAACAGAAGTTGGACACCATGAATCGTCAATCATCTAACTATCTATCGTAGGCATGTCTAGTTTTCACAGGACATTAGATTTCAGCAGGGCAGATTACATGTGCTCTATGTGAGGAGATCGAGCCACATTAAATCAATGTAATGGATCTTTAACTTTTCATTTTGACACGTTTCCACTTGTCAGTGTTTAAATGCAATCTCACACAGTAATCTTGCCAGTGTTAAATCAACACTAACACAACAACTTAGTGTTGAAACTGTGAGCAGGCAGCGTGTACCGTCAGCCACCAGCAGGGGACCCGGCAAGCAAAGTATGAAAGCTGGTGGGCTTGGAGCAAAGAACTCCAAGCCCCAGAATCCCCAGCGGTGATCAACGCTGACCAGACCCACCTGTGTGGCATGGTATAAAAACACCCAGCCAAACACAATTACCCCTCGCACCTTTGTAGAGGGGTGAACGGTAACAGTGGGTTTATGTTGTGAACAGTGAAGAAAAGCTGAAGTTATGAGGGAACCGTTTCAGTTGTGAACAGTGAAGAAAAGCTGAAGTTATGAGGGAACCGTTTCAGTTGTGAACAGTGAAGAAAAGCTGAAGTTAAACGAGAAAACAGTTTCAGTTGTGAACAGTGAAGAAAAGCTGAAGTTAAAAGAGAAAACAGTTTCAGTTGTGAACAGTGAAGAAAAGCTGAAGTTAAAAGAGAAAACAGTTTCAGTTGTGAACAGTGAAGAAAAGCTGAAGTTAAGAGAACACAGTTTCAGTTGTGAACAGTGAAGAAAAGCTGAAGTTAAGAGGGAACCGTTTCAGTTGTGAACAGTGAAGAAAAGCTGAAGTTAAGAGGGAACCGTTTCAGTTGTGAACAGTGAAGAAAAGCTGAAGTTATGAGGGAACCGTTTCAGTTGTGAACAGTGAAGAAAAGCTGAAGTTAAACGAGAAAACAGTTTCAGTTGTGAACAGTGAAGAAAAGCTGAAGTTTAAGAGAAAACAGTTTCAGTTGTGAACAGTGAAGAAAAGCTGAAGTTAAAAGAGAAAACAGTTTCAGTTGTGAACAGTGAAGAAAAGCTGAAGTTAAGAGAACACAGTTTCAGTTGTGAATAGTGAAGAAAAGCTGAAGTTAAGAGAACACAGTTTCAGTTGTGAACAGTGAAGAAAAGCTGAAGTTAAGAGGGAACCGTTTCAGTTGTGAACAGTGAAGAAAAGCTGAAGTTAAGAGGGAACCGTTTCAGTTGTGAACAGTGAAGAAAAGCTGAAGTTAAGAGGGAACCGTTTCAGTTGTGAACAGTGAAGAAAAGCTGAAGTTAAGAGGGAACCGTTTCAGTTGTGAACAGTGAAGAAAAGCTGAAGTTAAAAGAGAACACGGTTTCAGTTGTGAACAGTGAAGAAAAGCTGAAATTAAGAGAACACGGTTTCAGTTGTGAACAGTGAAGAAAAGCTGAAATTAAGAGAACACGGTTTCAGTTGTGAACAGTGAAGAAAAGCTGAAATTAAGAGAACACGGTTTCAGTTGTGAAGAAAAGCTGAAGTTAAAAGAGAACACGGTTTCAGTTGTGAACAGTGAAGAAAAGCTGAAGTTAAAAGAGAACACGGTTTCAGTTGTGAACAGTGAAGAAAAGCTGAAATTAAGAGAACACGGTTTCAGTTGTGAACAGTGAAGAAAAGCTGAAGTTAAAAGAGAAGACAGTTTCAGTTGTGAAGAAAAGCTGAAGTTAAAAGAGAAACCAGTTTCAGTTGTGAACAGTGAAGAAAAGCTGAAGTTAAAAGAGAAAAGTTGTTGTCTTTAGTTTGAGTAAACATCACTCCTGGTTTTTCCTTTGTTTGTTTTCCTGACGTTTTTATATATTGCCTATGATCAGTGTTTATACTGCCACCCCTCACAGCTGTGGTGGTGCAGTGGAAGTACTCCCCTTTACCAGGGTTGGGATTTCAAGCCCAGCAGTCACCAATTTCACCAAGCACATACCATTAAAAGGGGTGGTTTCATTTAATAATAATAAAGCAAAAAGTTTAACTGCGCTTGAGTCCAAACACCACACTGTAACCGTAATCAAGTTTCATGTTTAGTTTTTTAACGTCAGTGTTTGACGTTTCCTCATTGGCCCAGCTACTATGTCTTTTTAATGTATAGCTGTTGCAGGACTGGCCTAAACAAATAGTTTAATCTTGATAGATAATGTAATTAAACATCATGCATATTTTTTGGTAGAGTATTGGAAATTCT
Organism: Salminus brasiliensis; assembly: GCF_030463535.1. Classification (NCBI taxonomy): domain Eukaryota; kingdom Metazoa; phylum Chordata; class Actinopteri; order Characiformes; family Bryconidae; genus Salminus; species Salminus brasiliensis. The sequence goes on from NC_132882.1 coordinate 40,391,335, forward strand.
ACAAATTTCTTTTTTTTAAATAGTTTTGTATGGTAATAATATTACTTTTAATATTACCTGGACAAGCCCCAAATAATTCAGATACATATTATTTTAGTAAGGAATTTTAAATAATTTTATTATTTATTTATTTAAATACTTGTGGAGCAGATGTTTTCAAATATCACAAAGGTGTGGTATTAGATATTTTATTGATATTTTATTTAAATGTTCCAAATGTCCACAAGAGGGCACTTCACTGTGTGGTGGGTGTTTCAAGAACTTCTTGACTAGAAAATGCAGCACAGGAAAAAGTCAATGGAGACTAAAGACACTCATGACAGACATCATCCTGAATACCGCCATGATTACATTTACCACTACCTATTACATAAACATTTTTTTTTTTTTCCCCAAAACTGGATACTTGACTACCTCACCAACCGACCACAGTATGTGAGGGCATGGGACTGTGTCTCTGATATGGTGGTCAGCAGCACAGGAGCCCCTCAAGGATCGGTCTTGGCACTGTTCCTCTTCACCCTGTACACTGCTGACTTCATGTACAGGTCACCGACTGGTCACCTCCAGAAGTTCTATGATGACTCCGCAATCGTCAACCTCATAACTAATGAGGAGGACAGCGAGTACAGAGAACTTATCCAGGACTTTGTGGACTGGTGTCTGCAGAACCACCTTCAGATAAACGCTGGAAAGACCAAAGAACTGGTGGTGGATTTCCGCAGGTGCAGACACTCCCCTCCATCAGTGAACATCCAGGGTATGAACATCGAGAGTGTGGACTCTTATAAATACCTGGGCGTTCATCTGAACAACAAACTGGACTGGTCAGTTAACACTGCTGCACTCTACAAGAAAGGCCAAAGCAGACTCTACCTGCTGAGGAGACTGAGGTCCTTTGGAGTGCACCCCTGAGGACTTTCTTCCACACAGTGGTGGCATCTGCCATCTTTTATGGAGAGTGGTGGCATCATCTCTCTCAATGGCAGACAAGAAGAGACTGGACAGACTCATAAAGAGGGCCGGCTCTGTCCTGGGATGCTTCTTAGACCCAGTACAGGTGGGGGGAGACAGGAGGATGACAGCCAAGCTGGCATCCATGCTGGAGAACAAATCCCACCCCATGGGAGAGTCTGGCAGCACTGGGCAGCTCCTTTGATGACAGGCTGCTTCACCCCAGGTGTGTGAAGGAGAGGTATCGGAGGTCCTTCCTTCCTGCTGCCGTCAGACTCCACAACCTGCACTGCTCCCAGCGGACCACATACACACACACTTAAACTACACACACATGTTCAGGGTTCATTGGTAATTTATCTAGGTTTTGCATCTGAGTGTCTTGCTGTCCCTTTCTGCTGTGACATTGAGAATTTCCCCACTGTGGGACTAATAAAGGATTATCTTATCTTATCTTTAGGAATTCAAAGAGGATTCCAGAGAAGCTGTATCATGATGATACAAACATAAATTGGATTCAGGACCATTCTAGCAGCTTCAGTTTCTTCCTCTGAAACCAATTAAGAGTTTCCTTCTCTGTGTGTTTGGGATCACTGTCTCGCCCAAATGTCCACTCATCATCCTGGTAGATGCCAGCAGATATTTTTATTAAGACTGTCCCGGTGCATCTGTCCATTATTATCCTTCCTTCAATGTCCCCTTTTCTCATATCTATTAGTTCATCTCTTGAGGCACCCAGATATTGAACCTAGCAGTCCTGAGAATACTCAAGCCGTCGTAGCAGAAAGGTGGGAGAACCCTGGGAAGGAGATTAGTAACTGATCAAAAACTATTATAAGAAAAATCTATTTTATTTTTGTATTAAGTATTTTGTTGTTTCATTTTTTTAAATTTTATTTTTAAAGAAAGTAATTTTTTTATTCATTGTATCGCAATTGTTTCTCTTCAGACACATCAAGCCATACTCTGTGTTCACTCCATGGATTGAAGTGGCGTTCCACAAGGCTCGGTTCTTGGTCCTCTTGTTTTCTCACTCTACACTAGCTCTCTTGGTAAAGTGATATCCTCTCATGGATTCTCTTACCACTGTTACGCCGATGACACTCAACTCATCCTTTCTTTCCCACCATCTGACACACAGGTTTCTGCCCGTATCTCAGCATGCCTTGCTGACGTCTCTTCTTGGATGGCGGCTCACCACCTCAAACTCAACCCCAGCAAGACGGAGCTGCTGTACATCCCAGGAACTGCTGGACCTAAAAACGATCTTGCCATCTCCTTTGAGAACTCACTGGTCCCTCCTTCTACAGAAGCTTGAAGCCTTGGTGTAGTGATGGATGATCAGTTATTGTTCTCAAGCCATGTTGCAAACTTAACTCGGTCCTGCAGATTCCTCCTGTACAACATCTAGAGAATTCAACTCTTCCTCTCTAGAGAGTCGCCCAGGTGCTCGTTCAGTCTCTCGTCACTTCCAGACTTGACTACTGCAGCTCTCTTCTGGCTGGTCTCCCTCTGCGCACCATCAGGCCCCTGCAGCTTAACCCCTGCAGCGGCACAGGTCGTCTTCAACGTTTCTAAATTCAGCCATGTCACTCCACTGCTGCAACGTTCTCTCACTGGCTTCCTGTAGCTGCTGCCCTCATCAGATTCAAAACCCTGACGCTGGCCTACAAAGCCCAGAACGGACCAGCCCCTTCATACTTGATGGCAAGGGTCAAAAGCCGATCTGCACCTAGAGCCCTTCCAACTTCAAGTACAGCTCGGCTCAACCCGCCATCCCTCAAAATCTTTGGGTGAAAATACTTGGGTGAATAGCAGAGTGGTCACCTAGTCGTGTCTAAACTACTAAACACCAGTCTTTTTGCCTATTTTTAGCCTATTCAAACTAGCTTAGTAAATAGCAAAGCACTTTTGTAAGTCGCTCTGGATAAGAGCGTCTGCTAAATGCCTTAAATGTAAATGTAAATGGATTGGGCAACACTAGAATGAATGATGTTGCTCAAAAAAAGATAATTCAGAGTCCGTCTCGAAAGCACAGAGTGAGCACAACAAAAAGAAGTCTGGAAATCAATGAAGACCAGATTCTAGTCAATAGTACAATTTTCAATCGACCATAAAAAATGTTCAACAAGATCATTTAATTGCCACAAAGTAAACAACAACTTTTTCACAGGCCACAAAGGAGGATTTGGGCAAGGATTGCAATGATCTTGAAGTTTTACCTGCAGGCTCACAAACAGGCCTAATCAACAGACTTGAGGAACTTTACCCATAAATGGTTGGTAACATTTGGTTGTGTTATAGTAACACTGTAACAGCAACGTCTACACAAGTTTAATGTTTTGCTCATAATATTTCTTAGGTGGGCTGTTACACATGCACTGTATCCACAGAGTGGTGTTCTATGGGACTATGGAGATGCTCTTCTTAGTTCCAAATCCTCACCTACAGTTCTTGTCGGAGGTGTTGCTTGGTATGTCAAGAATAGCACACAACAGAAATTGTCCAACCACATGATAGCAGTGTATGTGCACCAACTGAGGATGCACACAACATAAGACAAGCAATTAGTAGAAATTTGAGACTATTTGACTGTTAATCCTGTGTGGGTGCATTCCCCCTGTACAGCTGTTACCCAAATGGACCCTCTTCTGGACAACCTGAGACTGGAGCTCCAGATAGATACTCTGTCTATGATGGGTTCCATCAGAAGAACCAGAAAAGGCCTGAGAAGAGACTGTGGAGTTTAAAGCTGATGCCAAAAAAAGATATATATAAAAAGAATGACCAAAAACATTTCTCCATTTCACATTCCTATGCTCCCTTACACAAGTTAGCATGCTAGTTAACTTGCTAACCCTGAAATCAGGGCTGGAGACTGGACACATCCTAAGGCGGCAATTGTTGCATAAATAAAGGTAAAGGTGCATGTATTTGTCACTGTACAGCGAAATGTGTCCTCCGTATTTAACCCATCTGTGGTAGTGAACACACACTAGTGAACTAGGGGCCGTGAGTACACACACACCCAGAGCGGTGGGCAGCCAACTCCAGCGCCCGGGGAGCAGAGAGAGTAAAAGGCCTTGCCAGGGTCTTGCCAGCTTGCCGAGCCCAGGAATCCAACCCACAACCCAATAGCCCGGAGCTCTAACCGCTGAGCCACCACTGCCCTAATATGAGACACCAACAGTCGGCAAGACAGTCACCCTCGTATCCATTTTGGAATAATATTTTTGGGAAGGGTTCAATATTTTTACAGGCCACCTGCAGTGTGAGCACCCACGTCGCAGCATGCTAGCGTCAACCCTTGTACAGTAGTTGCAGAGGTAGGCTGCATTTCGGGCCGCTCCATTATAGAGATAACGCACACACAAATGATATTAATGTGTAAAAAGCCACTAAGTGTGAACATTTAGTGAATAAATGAAGCCTACATATGCTCTGTTTGTTCCTACTGGCTGCTGTTCCTTAAAAATCAGGATTTGCTTAAAGGCGCAATTCAGTCCAACATGCTGCCTGCCTGTGGACATAAAAATGGACCTGCCACCAGCCTGGACAGTTTGTAGGCTACAGTGCATCAAGTCTGCCTTAGAATAACTCAGAACTGTATTTGGATTTGATACATTTAATGTTGTTAGTGAATTTACACCTAAAAAAGTACATTTAAGACATGACAAAAATACATACATTTATAAACAGCATCATGAAAATGCATTATTGAATATACCGAGCAATGCCAGGCAGGAAATACACAGCATTGTTGTGACATATGTGGCATTGCATACACTCTGAACAGGGTACTTTCAGCAACTGCATATCAAGTGCTAAAGCCCTATGTACAATACTTGGACAACACCTCTGACATTTCTTACACATAACATAACATAATATGGTCATAATATGAAAACTGACTGTGTGATCGTACAAGGGAGTGAGAACTTGGTCTAGCTTCTGGGTGGCTTCTGCTTTGAGAAGTCAGGGTCTTCATGCTGTCTTACATAAAGTCCCTTTAATGCCCTTTAATAGCCAGTTCAATGAAACCCTACCTGCACTATTAAAACCTATAAGGTTCAATACACACAAGAAAAGGAGTAAAGCTCGCTCAGAATTTCCATCATCACTGCTTCTTTCTTAGGGATGAAGCTTCCAGCAGCTTTAGGAACAATAAAAACATGAAAATCTTAATGTATCAAGCTCTTTAAGCCCAAGCAGTATAAGTTATTTTATATATATATATATATATATATATATATATATATATATATATATATATATATATATATATATGAGCTTGATATACGGATATAATGACGAAAATGCTGCATGTAGTCTCTACTGTATCATATCATAAAATCAATCAAGCTATATGTGTGAAAAATGGATGTAAAAAATGCATCTGGTTGGGCACATCGAAATTGTCTGGGATTTCTCATGTATTTAACATTAATGTTTGTTTGTACAGTGGCCACACATTTTGTATTTAACAAGTCCCGCCTTCTCACCGCCACTATTGGTCTACATCTCCTCCTGCCACAGTTCCGTAAATACTTACGGAAATGTAAATAAACACATCAGTTTGCCTTTATCTGACTTTCATTTTATTTATGTTTTTTTGATCATATATTTTTGCATGAAACTAAAAATATAATGTAAAGATTGTAAAAGTAATTTTGCTTTTTGTATATATATAATTTTATAACCTTCACAACAAGTGAACTGAAAGGAGATGAAGGCCATCAAGGCTATTAGGGTTACAGTAAATGAGTAAATGTTTCTGTATTAGTGTTCATTAATATAGTAATAATAATTTAGAGATATTTAACACTCTCCTGTCATCATACATGCACACCGCCAGTGCCCTCTTTTTCTGAAAACCAAATCACCATAGCTGTATGAAATAAAACAAATGACAGTTGAGTTATCAACAGCAAATGTTAAGAGAAACTGTTAACCCACCAGTAACACCTTTGACCACTGACATATTTCACTGACATAAAAAATATAGTCAACCTTTAAATATGACATGTACCCAATATGGCAGTGGTAGCTGTATTCTAGCATGTTTTACCAACTTCCTTTTGTAGAGCTCTTTTTTAGACGCATACTTGAAGTTAATGGTTCTGGTCATGCGACCAATTACGCCATCAATATGAGAATTTAAATGATAAGAAATTAAGATAATCTGCAATTCAATTTATAGTTTACAGTACAAAAACATGTTAACAACTCGTTTAGAGAGTTGAAACCCAAAACTGGAATTTGGCATTAAATAATCTACCATGATGGATTTGCTTTATGGCCTATTTGGAGGGACTGTAGGGAAGCTACATAAGTGAAAAAAACTTCTCATCTCTTTCTGAGAAATGTGACTGTTGAGTCAAGAACAGGTAAAGAATTGACCTAACAACTCAAAAATCATTCTAGATTCATGGTACATTTAATCAGTACTTGTTATCTTTACTAGCCCAGGACAAATGCATTCATACCCAAACCAAAGTATAAGGCATAGATCGTCATCTAAAGCTTTTGGACTGCCGGAAGGCGCTAACAGTACTTTGCATATAAGCAACTACCAGAGCCAACCTCACTTTCCAACTCAAGCTTCAATAAGAGTCCTTATTTTCATCCTTCATACAGCCGCAGAGATTGACATACCGTATGTTGTACCACACATGCATCATTTCAAGTCCTTGTCTGCAAAAACTGCAGAAGTAGTCCACAAGCATTTGGCTTTGAGATGCTGCTCAAATAGGTACATAGAGATGTCTGAATGCTAAAAATCTGCCATTTCTCTTAATTACACAAGCCAAAATTGCTATGCAAGAGTGCGACCTCTCCTAGAAGTGAGCGCATGCCTCTGTCCCTTACACCTCGACATCGGAAAACGATTTGCTCCCTTGCTCTTTGCTACGGTTGTGTAGCATGGAGGCTGTGTAGGTGTTAGAGCGAGACACCTCTTCGGTGAAAGCCGTCTCCAGAACCTTCAGGACGGACTTCCGCACCTTGTCTTTGAAATCCTGACCGATGAACACGTACAAGAGCGGGTTCAGGCAGCTGTTGAGGAATGCCAAGCTGGTGGCTATGGGAATGCCAATGGTGGTGACATGCTCCAGGGTGGGGCTGTATTCGGGTGCCATGTGGTTAGCCATCTCGATCAGCACCAGGATGTGGTACGGAGCCCAGCACAGGAAGAAAGCGGTGATCACGGCAGCGATGATCTTGAAAGGGCGCCCGGTGCGGCCGGACATGGAGCGGTTTCTTTTGAGGCGGTGTACGATGACTGCATAGCAGGAGACGATGATGGAAAAAGGTATGACAAATCCCAGCAGGAAGCGCGTGATGATCATGGCGCGGTGCCGCAAGAGCCGGAGCTCCACCACCTCGGCTGTCTCGTAGTCGTCTGAGAAGGCAAAGTTGTTGAAGCAGTTGATCACATTCTCGTTGTCATAGCCTGGGGCTGTATCCCGGAAGACGAAGTAGGGAGAGCTCAACAGCAAAGCAAAAACCCAGACCACGAGGCTCAACACGGACGCGCGGCCAACACTGCGGTGGTTCTGTGCCCATATGGGACGCACCACAGACACACAGCGGTCCACGCTAATCACCATCAAGATGTAGACGCTGGCAAACATGTTGAGGAAGCTGAGGGTGCTGTTGAGTTTGCACATGAAGCGGCCAAATGGCCAGTGGAAGCCCATGGCAGTGTAGGCCACGCTGAGGGGCAGGAATGCAGTGAACAGAAAGTCTGCCACAGCCAGGTTGAGAAACCAGACCGTGTTAACCGTCTTCTTCATCCTGAAACCCGACACCCAGATCACAACACCGTTCCCGACCACTCCGAGCACAAAGGCCAGACAGTAGACGATGAGCGACATGATGTTGAGCGACTTTCGGAGTTCCGTGTGCTCATCATAGTCGTCGTAATAGTCTTCCCCTGAGCCGTTACCGGCTGACGAGTTGTAATTGGGGGACATCTCTGTCCCGTTGACCAGAAACATTGCCACGGTGATGTTTGATGGTATCTTAAACCTGGTTTAGAAGAGAAATAATACCAAGATGTCATTTAAACAGATTTGATCAAAGGAAAGTGCTCACTTTTTTAAATAGTGTCAGGGGCGCCCAATCCTGGTCTTGGTGATCAGTAATCTTGGAGATAATCTTGGTACCAAACTGTCACCAAACTCTAGGCTATTTATTTCATGTTTCTAGTCCCTAACGATCCAAATAACTAGGTTACATACTGAACGTAAAGTTCATATAAGTTCAACTCCAACCCTAAACTAATATACCAGACCTTCAGAGGCATCTGAACTCCTTAGCAGGGACAGGTGAATTAGATCTGATCTCCAGGACCAAGGACTGGGCACCACAGCAATGTGTGAAGATGAGCGTTGCATTCCACTATTGTCCACTAGGGGTCACAAGTATAGCACCACAAACTACCTCCCCACTCAATAAAGGCAGTAGTAGCGAGCAGTAACAAATAATCTCTCTGACACAAACCTAAGTCATGGTGAATTGTCTGAAGCTCTAAGTGGTATTTGGAATGTCCCCTTTTGACCACTCATGCCTACTGCATTTAAGGCGCAGTGTGGTTTGCAGCTGTTTCGCAAAGGTCCTAGCCACCCAACACATCTCGTTACTCAGAATACATGGAGGGTAGCCCACATTTCAGTGGTAAAAAGCTGTAATTTTCTAAACGCTTTCACAACCTAGACATATTTGAATGAGACGTCAACCATAAAACAAACAACAAAGATGATGCCCCTAGCAAGATTTTACAATTATATAATACCAATAATACTAATAATGGCATAATATACAAAATAAACAAAAAATTTACATTTTGGTGACACTGAAAAGTCTATATCATAAATGCTTTATGTTATTCACACTTACTTTTCAGGACCTGTATGCATTTAATATTGTGATCATTTCTTGGTAATGTAAAGGTGCACGTATTTGTCACTGTACAGTGAAATGTGTCCTCCGCATTTAACCCATCTGTGGTAGTGAACACACACACACACTAGTGCACTAGGGGCAGTGAGTACACACACCCAGAGCAGTGGGTAGCCAACTCCAGCACCCGGGGAGCAGAGAGGGTAAAGGGCCTTGCTCAAGGACTCGAACCCACAACCCTGTTATTGATAGCCCGGCGCTGTAACCGCTGAGCCACCACTGCCTCATGTAATAATTAAGCACTTAATTCAGTCAAAAATGTAATGAAACCCAAATAATGTAATCAGAGGTTGCAAATAATCAACCTGGAAATATATAAAAAAAATAATCTAATGAAAATAGGTCTCACATTATTGGCATAAATGGTACTGAAGACCTTATATTGTATTATTAATTCTCCATTTTTCCATTTTTGACCAAGTTATGTGCACAATTTTAAGATTACATTTCTATAAGTATTTTTTAAGTATATAGTTGTACTATATTCTGTTAGTTATTATAATTATTATATAATTATTATTATATATATTATTTTTATGTATTGATTGATTGACTGATTGATCGATTGATTATTACATGGACTTAAACCACTGTATTTTTAATTTATTATTACATTTCCCAGCAATTTAGTAATAAAAATACATTTAAAAAAAATCCTGCAAGGGTTCTTCAGTAAAGCCACTGGTTCTCTACTGAGCCTGAGCGACTTGTGGTTCTAAAAATAACCTAAAGTTTCCAAGAACCCTCTTTTGTAGTGTAGAGAACAGAGATAATGTCCAGCCTATTTAAGACACATAACGGGACCTTAGAGAGTTAGATGGTAGCTACGTTTACACTGCTTCCAGCGTCCACCGCAGCTGGATCTCAGGTCCTTGAGGTCCAGTCGTGGGCAGTGCCCTTCTTCTGACAGTGTCCAGTGCTCTGACACGTCTAAATAACGCACATAGCGCTAGCCAACATCTCCCAAGTCTAGTCTCACACACGTAAAGAGGACAAGCCTCTCACAGGACAGGAGTAAAACACGGTCCTACCTGCTGTTCAATCCTCAGAACTTCTGAAAAGCCGCCAAGATCTCAAGACTTAAGAAGAATCGCGCCGCTTTCAGCTCAATGGCCTCAGATATAAGTGCATTATTGTTATTATTGTGTGATTTTTGTTGTAAAACCCGTGAACGAGTGCATGAAATTACATCCTCGACGCTCGTGCTGGTTCTGTCCTCCAGCCTCCCGGTCTGGCTGTTTTCACTGAACTTCACCGAGGCTTTACACGTGACACGTCACGGCATCGCTGGGAGCCCTCCGCCAATCATTGCGCACGGCTTCGCATAGTTAATTAGGCAGCATCCGTTTCTTATTATTTTGGTCAACGATTTGGTTTGTTTTGACGTGTTTTTTTTTTTGTTTTTTTTTTTTAGAAAATCTTCACGAAAAGGGAAGAAATTGTACTTTGTTAATACTAAAATATAATTTTTGTGTTTTAGATTTAGACATTTTCAAAAAACAAAACAAAAACAAACAAACAAACAAATAAACTCACACTTTTACATCTTTACTTTTTACTTTTATATTTTTTTCTCGTTTTATATTTTGTTCCCGGTTCGAAACACTTTTTTTTAGTAGTTTTTGGGCTAAATTATTAAATTAAATTAATTTATAATATATAATTAAAACTAAAATGAACAGCATGCACCTGAGCTAATTATCTTAGTGATTAATTAGAATTAACTAGAAATTCACCTTCACACATGATCTTACATGAAGTGACTCTGATCACAAGTTATGTCTTGATTATCAATATTCCCACATAATTATGTTACTTTATGTGTGTGTGTGTGTGTGTATATATGTGTATATATATATATATATATATATATATATATATATATATATATATATATATATATATATATAAGGGTTCTTTGGTTGTATATAGAACTGTTACAGCTAAAAGAACCATGTGAATCTTAAATGGTTCTTCGCCTGATTAACTGATTCTTCTTTTGTAGAAGGTTCTTTTAAGGACATTTAAAAAAAATGATTATTATATTAAAATATTCAATCATAGGCCCCTGGGCACAAACATGTAGTGGTGGGCCCCAGTGTGACTATTGTTTTAGTGGTCTGGGTTTTTGTTTTTTTTGTGTTTGTGGAATATTTCATTAATTTGTTCATTCTACCAAATATTCAGTTAAATTGTGACCCAAAATCTTTAAATCAGCTTAATCCTGGCTTACCTTTTAGCAAATTCAGTCACAACATCGGCAAAGTCAGATTTACCAGCCATCAGGGACAGCACACTTACTTCTGTTGTAGAATGCTTAATAAGGATTTTTCCCTAGATAAGGCTGATCAGAGTCAGTATCAACCCATGCTGACTGCGAACTGCTACAGCAGTTACGCACAGGTTGCAGGCTGCAAGAGCTGCCGCTAACGGTGACGCGAGTCTCTTTAATGTTTGCTACCAGCTGCATTGCATGTGGCACGCATTTCCAAAAACCCCTTAACCTTAAAGGTTAATGGTACATTCTGCAATAGCAATCCAATCATAATGCTTTATTTACTGTTTTTACCTGTCAATTAACACAAGTTTGTTTTCCAATTGGATGTGTAACCTAAAAAGGCAAGTTTCCCTATTTTGTTAAAGTTGCTCGCATGGGCCCCCTAGAGGCCTGGGTCACTGGGCATGTGCCCCTAAAACCCATGGGATAACTCGGGCCTGCGAATGGCACCGAAAGGGTTTCGCTACTTTTCAAAGAACCATTCTAAGGACTATCTTGAACCCTTTTGTGCTTAGAGTGTGCATGTGTGGCATTTGGGGTTTTATGTGAGAACTTGTGACGTCATGTGACTTTGGGCCATGAAATTACATACGAGAAATGTGTAACAGTGAAAAAATCATGAGATGATTTTTAAATGGGATTCTTTAAATGGGATTCATCTACAGTACTGTGCTAACGTTTTAGGCACCTGTGAAAATTGTGAATTCAGTAACTTTTTGTTTGGCCAGTAAGTGGGGGATTTTAACCACCTTCACAATTCTTCTTCTAATCCTTGTCATTGTTAACCACCATCTAATCAGTTATCTGGAGTCTGTACAAGCAAAAGCAGTCTTATTGCTGAGATAACTGCTTTTAAATATTGTGCTTAGGTGCTTATAAATGCTTCGTAGTACTGCATGAAAAGTCCAGATGTAAAAATACCTATAAAAATTTGCAGGGCGATACTACCACCCAATATACAGTAGGCTCCAAAAAGTCTCGTCCTAAAAACTGGGTCAAGCATTCAAGCCTCACTGTCCTCTTATGATGCATCTTCTTTTCTGAACACTACTTTATCTCTGTAGAGCAGTGTGTGTGGGTTGTACACCACTGAACTCTAAAATGTGTGTTTGTCTTTGTAATGAGGGGTTTATGCACTGCAGGCCTACTATAATACTGCTCTCTGTAGTTGTGGACGCACTGTCCTCGCTGACATCATGTCCACCGTTGACGTTGAGGATCTGAGCAACAGTTGATCTTACGTAACGCACTAATGCAAGAACATAACGTTCACAGGAAAACCAGTTGTGCACAGATGCCATCTTGATCATACAAAAGCAAGGTCAGCAATGATGTTTATTCCTGAACTGTAGGATGCAGTACATCTGTCTGGAAGCATCTGAGCATGTTACACCCGCCCTTCTCATTTCTTCAGGGGCGCCTGTCTATATATCAAAGCCACTTCATACTTACGAATCCTATCATTTAAATTACTGCCAAGAGTTAGCAGTGGCTCCGTGGGGTAAGGTGACATCCCAGGAACCAGAATTTGGCACAAGGTTTCGGGCTCAGCAGACCGATATGATTAAATCTTGGTAAAAAGAACTCCACAATTACTGACACACCTCTGGAAACTGGTGAAATAAACGCTACATACATTATTCAGATGGTCCTCGAAAATGTTTGGACAAATTGACTTGACTCAGAAAATCAGAAAACCACACTGACAAGAATGCTGGTTTATTTTGAGGCATATTTTGAGGGTAAAAATATCTTTAATATCACCAATCTATGGAATATGGAGGCCCAGACAACACCTTTTGATTATTCATCATGTTTGTCAGATCAGTCCCAAACAGTTTGGCCACTGTGGCAGGGTAGATCATCTTCCATCTGGGAAATTCACTGCTATGCTAAGGTGTGTACCAGGTCTACAGTGATGTTTAAGTAGATGGCATGTAACAAATTGATGTCCACATAAATGTCCAGACCCAGGTTTTCCCTGCAGAACTTTACCAACAACGCCCTCCCTCAACTGGCTTGTCTTCTTCCCACAGTGTGTTCTGGTGCATGTGATGTGAAAGAATACAGGACCAGCTAAACTTTTTCCATTGCTTCAAGGTTCAGGTCAGGTGCGTTTAATGCTAGGCAGGGGTTAGTAGGGGCAATCTAAATGGTCACACACAGGGGCAAAGCTTTGTGTTGTAATACATTTCCTCCAATAACCATCATTCAACATTTCTGTGGCTTGTTCCACAGTAGCCCTTCTGTTGGTTTGGATGGGATAGCCTTACATGCCTTCGTGCACCCAGGACCCTGCCAAGTACCTCCCTGGTCCATTTAAGGCATTTAGCAGATAAGACACCTCTCGCTGCTCAGGTTTAGGCCTTGTCAAAGTGCCTTAGGTCTTCATGCCTGCCCATTTTTATCTCATCCAACATGTCGTCTAGGAAAACCAACTGTTCAATTACTATCTAACATATCCCCGTCTACCTTGACATGAACCATTGTTAGGAGATAATCAACATTATTTACTTGATCTCTTAGTGGTCATAATGCCTCCCAGCGTGATCGGAACATGCTGTGGTATAATTACCATGTATTTATTGGGTTCACCCTTTGGCATTATTAGAGCTTGCATTCTTTTCAGGAGATTCACTTAGTTTTTCTAAGAAAATCTGTAGGGAAGTTGGATGTTGGGGGTTTTGAGGGGGTCTATTTCTAAAGTGAAACAGGAAGTCATCGATGGTTTCCTTAAAATCCTTCAAAAGCTGAGCTAACATCAACAGGTTCAGATGGCAAGGAGTCACCAAATGAAATGCCATTCTAAAAAACTGCCACTGTTGGAACAAAACCTAATATGTCCAATCTTCATAGTTCATTGGACCATTTATCATGATTTTCAGTTTTCACACACTGAGGAAACAGCTGGTGAAAGATGAATATTGATCTAGATTAATATTTAGATGATATTGATTCTGATATTGATTCTGAAACTGAGGAGATGTTAAGTATGTATGTGTGCATTTTTGTCTCTATGGTGTTTATAAAATATGTAATAACTGAGGTTTGGGACGAGGAACATGCCTAAAGCTCCTTCCAATCCAGCGTCCCATCCCTATAGCAAGTCTCATCCTCACTGAACTCGATTCAGGCAGCAGGATAAGCAATAATTTGAATTCCTCTGAGCCGAACACGTCTCCAATTCTCCAATTCTTGTCTCCTGCAGAAGTGGTAGTGTTGAGTATTGCGGTGATTCACTTATTCTTAGCTTATCCAGGATTTTAATTGAGTGGGACTCTTGGGACGCTTACCCTGTGCTCACAGTACCACCAAAGTCGCTGGTTCTACCTGCCACAACACCAAGGCTTCTCGCTATGAAGAAGGTACTAGTCTAGTTATATTTTGTGAAACATCCTTTATATTTGCCTGCTCTAATATTTCATAAAACATGCCAGTTTTTCTGCCGCATGCAATTGCTAGCTCTTTCTAAAACTATGTTTTTCTCACTTCACTAAACTTCATAAACTGTGTATATTGCATGATGATTATAGTTTTACTGTGGTTGTCCAGTTGGTGGTATTTTGGTGATATTTCTATTTCAGTCCATATCTCAGAGCTGCTCTCTTCCTGTCCCTCTAACTCTTCCTTTGCTCTTCCTACTCATCCTGCTTTTTCCATCCCAATTCATCCCTCCTCAATCATCCCATCCCCTTCCCCACTCATTCCGTCCTCTGCCCTCACCATCTCAAACCCTTCCCTATTCATAACACCCACTTACCTTGTCATCCCAAACCCCTCCACACTCATCCTTCCCCCTCACCCTATCATCCCAGCCCCTTTCAACTCATCTCCTTTTCATTCTTTTTAGAACTAGGCTTTTTCACCCTGTATATTTTACACCTTACCCACCAGCAGCCCCATGGATATCACCATTTGCAAGTCCAACAAGAATGCAGGCCCCTCTGCCTCATTGGATGGTTGTCAATGTAGGCCTCTTTTGCTAGCTCTCTCCACTTTCTTCCTACTCAGACACATTACACTTTAATTCGTTCACTCCTTGCATCTCTGTCTTACTGACCTCCTCCCGGAGGCCATCTCTTCAGATTGCTCCAGTACACGCCAAGCTGTCCTTTTTCTGGACCACCTCTACCACTCCCATTGCACACAACTGTTGCTGCACTCCCTTGCAACTTTCCATCGCCTAGCTCTGTTTGCCCCATATCTAACAATGGTCGACCATTTAGTGCTGCCCACAGAAGGATGAGTTCCCCTGCTGAGCCTTAAGTCCTCTCAAGGTTTGTTCCGCACATCTCAGGAAGTCTTTCCTTGCTCATTTGGTGGCTTAGACTTGAATTCCCACAATTCAATCCCAATTTACTAACAGCAACACCATAAACTAGTAAACTAAATTAGAGTTTTTTTTTTTTTTATCCAACCACCATCTTACTTATCCAGCCTTGCTAAAGTTAAAACAAGCCTTTTCATACTTTTATACAGATAATTAAACAGTTTAGACACCGGAATTTAAGTTAAGACGGGGGCAAAGTCCACTTCTTGGTAATTCTGCAGCTGTCCTCAACTGGCCAGCTCAAGATAAGTGAGTAAGGAGAACCGTGGACTAAACCAAGAAGATCAGCCTGGGTGTACTCTATAGTGTCCCATCCTAAAGAGAGGGGTCTCTCGTGGGATGCCAATGCTCTGGGTCAAGAGCTCTGTCTGCAAGGCACTAAAAAACTGTTGTTGGGAAATAAATAAATAAATAAACAAACAAACAAACAAACAAAGGAAAGAGTGTGGAATGATCTTCCTGTAATTGATTCCTGTTCCTAAAAAATGAAATATATTTTTCTTGTAATTTGCTAAATTAAAACCTTTCGTTCTCAGAAGTGACGCCGAACATTTGTTTCTACACTGTAAGTGTAAATGAGCTTCCTGAGAGTCACTCTGCAAGGGTGATCTCATTTTTGCTCGAGCTGTTCCTCTTCGACTGGAGGATTTAACACGTTCAGCATTGCACAACTGCAAAAATACATTATGTCCCTCTGCAGACGTCCTTTGTGACAACATCTGCCAGTGATCCAGTGTGGTTACAGCTGTCCCGAGTGCTAGGGTGACGCCCCTTTTCCATGTCCGCTGCAAACCCAGAGCAAGAGCTGGTCGAAGATGGAATTTCTGTGCGGGACGGTGCTGGATAAAGATTGAACAATTGTTCTACATCGTCCTTTTGCATTTGAGGAGATATCTTACTTGGGTGTACCTCATTACCACTTATACTCGCACAAAAAGCCGACTGTTGTTGAAATAAGAACAGCCAAGTCCAACTCGGGACGTGACCAGACAGAGGCATTTTATTTTGCTCTGCTGTTTTTGGCATCTACGCAAAGAATACACTGGCGAGGCCTTCAGAGCACTCTGAGCACACACAAGAATGACCATATCAAGCTAGGACCATCTCACAGTTTTTAAGTACAGCTTTTTCTGTTGTGTTGTGTATGGGGTAGGAATTACAGTATGAACCCAAAGGTGACTGCCTCACTTTGCTGCACTCATTTACATTCACGGCATTTAGCAGACGCTCTTCTCCAGAGCGACTTACAGAAGTGCTTTGCTATTTATCCAAGAAAAACCTCAGCTAGTTAGAATAGATTAATAATTCAAAGATACCTCTAAGCTTAGACTCTACTAAACACAAGCCAGTAAGGTGACCATAGTACTCTGCTACTCTGCGAAGTACTTTTGGAAGAGGTGGATCTTCAGTCTGCGTTTGAAGACAGCGAGCGACTCAGACGTTCAGACACCCAGGGGAAGCTCGTTCCACCACTTTGGTGCCAGGACAGAAAAAAGCCTGGATGCTTGTCTTCCGTGGATTTTGAGGGATGGCGGGTCGAGCCGAGCCGTACTTGAAGCTCGAAGGGCTCTTGGTAGAGATCGGCCATAGATCGACCATTGCCATCAAATACGGAGGGGCTGGTCCGTTTTTGGCTTTGTAGGCCAGTGCCAGCGTCAAGGTTTTGAATCTGATGCGGGAAGCAGCTACAGGAAGCCAGTGAAGAGAATGACATCAGAATGACACCAGAATGACATCATTATCATACTAAAAAGTCCAAACCAAGATGTCTTCCTCCAAAAGGGGGAAACCATTGGAGGATATGTTAGCATATGACAAAACAAAGCAGGAAGAGCTGCAACAGCTCTTCCTGTTTGACCAAAAGATGTAATCAACAACCATCATAGACTAAAGGAAGGAGACTGGTCTAGATATAAAAACGACAGTATCATAGTTAGAACAGAGGTTGTTCTACTACTGGTTGTTCAGTCCAGCTCCGGTAAATCTGAGGTACATCCATGTATCTTGCTGCTGCTTATTGTAGTAAAGATTTACCATTTGTCATCAAAGCCCAGAGAGACGTCCTTCTCCTCCTCAAATCATTACATTATAAAGAGATGGAGTAAGACTGGATGAAACAGGATGAACAATATGAGAAGAGGTGACTTCATTCAGTTCGATTACTTCATTATCATTTCACTAGGCAACTGCTCTAGGAGCAAAACAACAAATTTACACCATTTTCCTCAAGTTTTGCTTCATCACGTTTGCATTGGACCTTTTCAGAGGCTGACGTAGGTAATAAGTAATGGAAACTTGTCACAAGGCAGTGCACATCCTGCATGTCTAAATCATCACATCCTTGCCTCAAACCACACTGGGTTATTAAGCAATCTCAGAGCACAATTGTGGTTTCTGACAACGTTTGAGTTGTTAAACAGTGTGCGATCCCTCTGGCTTTCTTAATGTAATGAATTCAAATTACAGACGTGTTATTTTTTAATTCATTATTAACCCCTTAATGCTGAAAGGCTTATTACACACCAAGGCTGTTACTGAGTAACTACTGTTCAGGGACTTCTGAAGAAACTGGTGGGGCTATTCTTAGGTAATAGAACTTTATAATAACGTTTTCGGCCTGGTTAGGAGTGGCAACGACAGAGATGCTGTTCTCCCAATTTCCGTCCTATTACAGTGGACCACCAACATGATTTTGAAGCCATGGTTTTAAGGTAAACTTACTATGACGTTATGTTACTAACTCCTTAAGCAGCCTATAGATCGCCGGCGGTGGCGGCGTGTTATTACAAACTTCTGTTACCACAGAACAGCCCCACCAGTTTGTACAGAAGTCCCTGTAGTTATTGAGTAATTCACCTTTGTGTGTAATAAACCTTTCTGCAGTAAGGGGTTAATGGCGGTTACAAGCTTCATGGGATGCTGCCAACATCCCAAGGCAATCTTGAAGGGCCTTAAAATGTTAAGCTGCAATGCCGTTAGCTTAGCACTAACATACTGCTAGAATCCTTTCTTATAGAACGGCTAAAAGCAACAGAGGGTGGATAGAAAATAGAGGTCTCACTTTCATGTTGAATTTTTAAGGAATTTGCCTTATATTTCAGTTATAGTTTGTTCCTAATTCTTAATTCCTTATTTGTGTTGAATATTTCCTTGTTTGTTGGTTTAGCATCTAAACTGCTTTGCAGAAAAAAGGAGAATAATGCCCAACAGATTTCAGTTCCCATGCTAGAAGAAATGCCGAATGGACGAAAAAGATCTGCTGCATGTCTACATGTAAACTTCCGACCACAAGTGTGAATGTGCTTCACCCACCCCTGTTAATCATTATTTACAGGAGTCTTACCCGATGTACCAGTCTTGCTGTCCTCCGGTTGTGTCCTTTCAGCGCAATGTGCTGGTAGCAAGCTGAAGAGATTGTTATGCTTTTAGCATTGCTCATCATAACTAGGCAACCCGTCTTGTGTTTTGTCTGTTTTGCCTATTCTGCACCAGAAATGTAGCCTAACTGTGTTTCGTTATACTGTACAACCCTGTGTTAGTATAATGACAATAAAGTTGAACCCCCATATCCTCCTGAAGTCAGCTGTGTTTTACTGGTTTATCAATTTTGGGGGCATAAATATATCAGGTTAAGACTGTTACAAGACTGCTTTGGTTATGCCAGGCTTTCTTTTAAAGGAGGACACAACTGTGTTTCAAGTTCATGATTTGTCACTTTCTCATGTAGATCTTTTTTTAGCTAGAATTCTTATGAATTCCTTGGGTGTCACAACTTGTCAAAATGACTAAGCTGTGGGGTTGCATGACTTCCTATATTGGAGGCTCAGAAATATGAAGTTCAATCTGGGGTTGATTTGAATATTTTAAAATTATAAAATTATTGTGTGTTAATGTTCATTTAGCAATCTCAGACCATGATTGTGGTTTCTGACCATGTTTTAGTTCTTGATCAGTTTTGAGGTAATACAGAGTATAACTATAATAATAATAATAATTATTATTATTATTATTATAAAATCACCCTCCCTTTTCCCCCCAATTTGGGCTGCTAATTACCCAACCCATGCATAATCCCCCCCATGGCATGCAATGCCCCCATTGCAAGTAAGGGTGGACTAGCACACTCTCCCTCTGACGAGTCAAGATGGTCATTTTTTGAACTGCCGCTGAAACATGTTGTGTGAGGATTTGAACCAGCATTCCTCTAATCATGGTGACAGTGCCCTGACATGATGAGTATTAAATATCTGAAACTTTTCAAAATAGTAAAACTATGCAGCTCTCGCAGTGCAATCACTTTTAAATCTTTACAAAGTCATTGCCTTAGGAAACCATTGCCAACATATTTATGGGGATCTATTAATAGGGTTGCATCAGTGTACATCCTTTTTTTCTGTGTGTGTCTCTATTTGTGACATAAGAAATGCATTTGCTTCTGCAATCATTATCTTTTTATTAAATAAAATAATTTATTTACTCATTTTATTTGTATTTGACACATTCATCTAAATGAAAAGAGCTTATTTATATAGTATAAGCTATTAAAATGTAATTCATTGAATAATTATGTTATGAATCAATGTTCATTTAAAACTCCCTCACACATGCACACTGCCACGGTCCTACAACTTAGGTCATCTTAACATCCCAACCATGGTGGACACCCATTTGTCCCCAGTGTCCTCTTTTTAGAAAACCATAATATGTATTGTGGCTCTTCAGTTTATTTGTGCATACCATATGTTTTCCTGTAGCCCTGCAATGGTCTGAAACTGTCCACCAGAAATGACCCTCTTGTTTAGATGTTTATGTACCTGTCAATTTAGTAAATCTGGTTAAAATTGGTTTACTTTGGTGTTTATGGGTAAGCGCAGCTGAAATACCCTCCCTTCCCTCCCCTTTGCTGGGCGAGTTAGTCATGCTAGCCACTAAATATACTGCTGAAGTTCTGTACAGAACCATGCGAGTTTGCATGCTAATACTCTTTTCACATTTCTAGCCTGCCTCTAGTCTTTTCTTAGTGTTTTCTTGTTTAATTCTTTTTGATTTCTATGTCTTGGACACCCCTGGTCAAATGACTTGTGTCTGTGATTTTCTAAGTATCAGTATTTTCATTTAAAGAGCCATTCTCAAACCAAAACATAGGGTTCAGGTCCTCAGTTTGTAAATGTAAACGGTGAAGCTCAGTATTAATTTTAAGTAATAATTCTAAGAGCCATTCACTCAAAGAAAACGTACAGTTCACACTTACATAGCTAATGATTTTCAGAGCAATGCACTGAAAGCTTCATCAAACATAAGAAAGGCTCTTTATACTTGCACTCATCTAGATAACTGGTTCTTCAAAGAACCATCCACTGAAAGGTTCTTCACACTCACACATCTCATTTATATAACTTTGCATTCATTTCAAAGTGGTTCTCCTCATTCCCTTATCTTTTTTTTTTAACATGCCTGGATCTGTGAAGAACCAACAGTTGAGAGGTTCTTCAGACATTCAAAGAGGTTCTTCTCATTTGCTCATCTTTTTTAACATGACTGGATCTGTGAAGAACCAACAATTGAGAGGTTCTTCGATCTTCAGAAAGGTTCTTTACACTTACACATCTCATTTACATAACTCTTCCCTTTCAAATAGGTTCTTCTAATTTGTTCATCTTTTTAGAACCATCCATTAAAAGGTTCTTCGATCTTTAGAAAGGTTTATCACACTTACACATCTCATTTACATGACCAATGTCTTAAAGAACCACCAGTTGAAAGGTTCTTCAGACTTGCAAAGAGGTTATTCTCATTAGCTCATCTCTTTTCCATAACTGGTTCTTTAAAAAGCCATTATTGAAAGGCTCTTTATATTTTAGACAAAGTCCTTCACACTCATACATCTCATTTACTCAACTGATTCTTACAGGAACCATTCACTGAAAGGTTCTTCAAACTTTCAAAAAGGTTCGGTTCATTTGCTCATATTTTTAACAAAACTTTTTTTAAGAACCATCCACTAAAAGGTTCTTCAAACTTTCTTCTTCACGGGTTCTTTACACTAAACCTATTATTCAGGGTCAGCAGAGGTAGAATGCAATGACCTGACTGATAAAGGAATGCATATATTGGAAAATGGTTTACGCTCCATGCAGGATGTTGCTGTATATTCTGTTCCAGCTATTCCAGTTATTAAGGCAAAGTTATGGTTTGGTATCATGGTGCAATAAAACACATTTGTTTAATCAAAGCATTTGTCAAACAAATCAAATCCAATTCCATTCAAATGCAAGGTTAACAATAGGAGCTCGCCTAAAAACATACATGTGCATTCTGTCAAAGCCTGAAAGCTGTGGCCATGGAGGCGAAGCACTTGGGAAAGCTATAATCAGTCCAAGCTGTGCAAGTGGATTGTGTAGGTGGTTGACTGCTTTGGAGAAATTGGGTCTTCTTGTAGCTTTGCTCTGCCTGGACTTCGAGGCAGCTGAACAGATATTCCTACTAAAACAACACCAAACCAGTAGGGAAAGGGAGGGTCCGATGCTGCGCCCCATTTCCGCCTACTCAACCCCCCCCCCACTTATGGTTTCATTTATTATACACCCACAAAGCAGACACATGCATATTTTAAAGGAGCTGGTTGTCAGAATTGGCTGAAGGCGTAGGGGCCTTCCTCTCAAAGCATGCAATCAAGATCTGGAAGATCTTGCGACAGGAGCCGTGAGAATGAGACACAGTTAAAAGGATTTGGAGGAAAACTAGGACATGGAGGTAACACAGCTGGTCAACGTTTCATTCTTGTGGTCAGCTGCAGTTTATAAGACAGATAATTTTGCTTAAACGCAAGCATACACTCACTCTCTTTATAATATAATTACATTATCCTAAAAGGTTCTGCACACTCCCAGCCCACATTTACAACACTAATCAAATACAGAACAATACACTGAAAGGTTCTTTAAACGTTTCTTCACATTCACTCGTCTCATCCACTGAAAAGACACATACAGTTCTCACCTACATAGCTAATGAGATTCAAAGCAATGCAGTGAAATCTTCAGACGTGAGAAAGGCTCTTCACACTTGAACTTATTTAGACAACTGGTTCTTTAAAGAACCATCCACTGAAAAGGTTTTTCACATTCTTTAAACAGCCATCCACTAAGACTTTCCTCAGACTTTAAAAAGGTGCTTCAAACGTTCACTCATTTATCTGATTCTTTAAAGAACCATCAATTGAACCTTTCTTAAAACCTTAATGTTCTCTTCATTTGCTTATATTTCATACATAATGTATTTATTACATAATTTCCTTAAAGACTTATCCACCGGACGGTTCTTTAACCCCAGATAGCTTGTCCACACTTGCGCATTTCATTTGCATAAATGATTCTTTAAAGAACCCTCCATTGAAACATTCTTCAGGGAACCAAAAGCTGTTACATTATTATTGTTCGGACTCTGAATCTGTGTGCAATACTGGATTATGGAGGTAAAGTTACATTCAACCAAAAGTAAGTCAACTGAGCATTGGGTCGATCATGCATCTTAGCATTTGCTAGGGCACAGGGCTGTGGTTAGGTGGCTATGACAGGCAACAATTCATTTTAATTCATGTAGATAAGCTAACAAAGAAAAGAAAGACCTTGGTCTGACAACTCCAAGAGCGAAGAAACTCCATCAACAAACTCTCCAAAGCAAAGGACATTTGTGTAAAAAAAAGAAGATAATAATGTTATTTTGTAAAGTAAGCATTGTATTCTTTTTTTTATCAAAGTGTGCATTGCAGTAATTTTACCTCAGTTTAGAGATAAACACCTGCACTGAAGGCTTTACAGTTGCAATTGAAATTATTAAACGTTCAGCTGTTTGCAACAAACCAATCAAACAACCCCCTCATGATAAGCGTCTTTGGTACTTAGCAGAGCACCCGTTTGCTGTTATGGCCTGCTGCAGACATGATGCATAGCCAGACACCAACTTCTGGCAGCGTTCCTGAGGAATCTTAGCCCAGTGGCCTCCAGTTCACTAGTGTTCTGAGGTTTGCGTGCTGCAACCGCCTTCTTCAACCCCCACCAATGGCAGTGGTGGCTCAGCGGTTAGAGCGCCGGGATATTGATAACACGGTTGTGGGTTCGATTCCCGGGCTCGGCAAGCTGCCACTGTTGGGCCCTTGAGCAAGGCCCTTTACCCTCTCTGCTCCCCGGGCGCTGGAGTTGGCTGCCCACCGCTCTGGGTGTGTGTGTGTACTCACTGCCCCTAACACGTGTGTGTGAGTGTGTTCACTACCAGATGGGTTAAATGCGGAGGACACATTTCGCTGTATAGTGTACACTGTACAGTGACAAATACGTGCACCTTTACCTTTACCAAAGATTTTCTATGGGGTTCAAGTCAGATAACTGTGATGGCCACTTCTTCTGAAACCAAGCCTTGGTGGACTTTCCCAAGTTACGCTTGGGATAATTGTCCTGTCGGAAGGTCCTTGACGTTTTCTCTTGGGATTTTCTGATACTTGATTGAATCCATCTCACTCTCCACATACTGCAGGTTTCCAGTGTCAGAGGAAGCAAAGCAGCCCCAGAGTATCACAGAGCCATCGCCAGGCTTCACAATAGTCAAGATGTTCTTTTCAGTATATGCTTCATATTTCCTCCTCCAGATGTACCCCAGATCCACAGTTTTGTTTCATCGCACCGTGAACATTTTAGGATTCTGTTCAATGGAGCAATGAAACAAAACTGGACCAGAATCCTATGGATCAGCTGCATGCCTGGATGAATGCACCACTGATTGTTGCCTCTAGCTTTAGCTAGCCAGCATTAGAAAACAGCAGTCTGCAGTTAAAAGCATGACGAAAAATATGTCTAAGTAAACCCGTACTGTGGTATTGAGGAGACTAAAGCAGTTAGCTGCCGGAGTGTCTAAAACCAGTGCACTGCAAGCCAGGCAGATGTGTGCAGAAAAAAAACAAAGTGAGACGAGTGGGGAGTTTAGACAGGAAGAAGGGTGGGGGGAATGGTATGGGGGGCTTGGAAAGGACTGACTGAGTGACTGAGTGCAAGCCTTGCTTCAATAACACCATCCCCGCACATATGTGGTGGAACTTCCTCACTCGCCTTGGTTTGCAATGAAATAAAGTGTTTAATATCTACATATTGGAAACAGGGGGTGGGGGTGGGGTTTCAGACATCTGATACGGGGTGCGAAAGTTGTTTCCTCAGGACAAAATCTCAAATGATCTCTTACGCCTCTGCAAGAGATGATTCAGCGATAAATGTTGTGTTGAGGATCTGAGCACCACCACAACTTACGTTGGTCTTGGTAATGACCTCCTGACACAAAGACATGTCCTGGCATTCGTCACAAATACACCACCAGGCTGGAATGGCTGTGTTAAAAGTGCCTAATGCATTAAAAGTCTACTGTTTCAATTCAATTTGCTGCAATACATCTTTCCTCCCTTTTTTAATTGTCCCAGAGCTGTACCATGAAGCTGTTGTGAGTCATTCGAAATGATGGCGTCTGGGCAGGATATTAATAGATGATTCAGGGTTACAGGTTTTGAGGGCAGCTTCGACAGACCAGAGGTTTTCACCGCGCTTCTTGATTGCCAGCCCAACTTGCAATTTGGCCGTCCAACATAAATACCAATTTGGGCGTGTAAAACAACCAGCGGGACTGTGGCACTGAGAGCAGGTCTGAGTCAGGGACAGGGCCTCGGTCAGGGATGGATTCTTTTGTGCAGAAGCAAACAGGGTGTGGCAGCGAAAACGAGCAGGGCCAAACTTTAAGGACCTATGAACCTGCTCTCATGAAAAAAAAAGGAAAAAGAAATCACGCTAATGACACACTGCGTGGAAAATCCCACCCTGTGTTTTCCTAGCTGTTGAGGAAAAGGAGGCACCAGCTTGTTTTCTTCCCTCTCCATTTCCCAGGAAAGCGACAGCATCAGGGCAAATCTAGGAAGACATGTTCTTGCTTCTTTCATTTGATTATTTAGAAAGGAAATATTTCTGTGAACACAGTGGCATTCAACAGTAGCTGTAGTCTCGCTTACTAAACACCAGGCTAGGCCAGACAGAATGTGGTTAGAAGCAGGCTACTTTGGGAGAAAGAGGTGGGCTTGATATCACTGATGTGCAAAACCACAGACCCTTATGAGAAGAGTAGGGGCAGGCAGAAGAGCAGACATCAAGCAGACCTGGATGATATTACTCTGTCACTCTGTCACATATTCCAGTGTACAGCTAGAGCTAGGGGTTTGGGGGGAGTCGGTGAGAGGGTGCTAGCCAGGTGCTATGCTAAACGCTGACAGCTGATCAGACCTTACCACACACACCTTTAGTTTACATTTTCACACAATTATCTATACTTTCTACTCCTTACATTGCAAAAAGCCTCGTTACCTATTTTATTTTTTATCTGGTTTGTCATCGTTAAAAAAACCCCAAACATAAGATAAATTACGCCATCCAGAAAGTACATAGCAGACGTATGTAGCCTAGCCTAGTATGTAGCCTAGTATGAAGATGTCTGTGGCAGAGACTCAAGAGAACTTGAGTAAAATGTCCCGACTAAGCCCCACATTTACATTCCAATAAAGCTTATTGATAACATGCCTCTGAAGTTTGACTTATGGCACCATTACAATACTTATAGGCAACTGCTCATCATATTTAAAGTACACTAGCCAATAAAAGCAGGGCTTATCCTTTTGTCCCCCCACAAGTCCTCGGTCAAAGAAAAATCAGCACATTTTATTCTGAGGCAACGTAACAGGGTTGTAAATGGGCTTGAAAACGTAAAATGTAGCATATCTGAGCACTGTTCACCCCAACCAAACTCCCATACGTACTATTTATCCACTAACTATCCATATAAAATACTCAATAAATGCACTCTTTTGCACCTTGACCCTTTATTGTTCACAATTAAACAATGAGTGAAAACCTGCCGCTGGTGTGCAATGCGTATTTACCGCAGCAGTGTGGTTGGTGTGGCGCAACAGATAACACTACTGGTCAGTGAGCTACCACACCCTGTGGGAGACTGGGATTCAAATCCCAGTCTGGGTGACTATGCTGCACCATACCAATAAGAGTCCTTGGGCAAGACTCCTCTGTAATACAGGTAACCTTGTAAATGGCTCTGGATAAGAGCATCAGCTAAATGCCGTAAATGTAATGTAATGTAGTGTGAACACTCTTATTTCATCCATTTAATAAAGTTACTGCATGTAGAAGATAGTTAGAACTACTAACTATGTACTACAGTTATTATCAGGTGATTTGGATGGTACATCAAAGGCTAACTTCCAACAAACTTCACACGTCTGCACATTTTCACAGGATGAAAATTACATATATGTGAATATTAACACGTTAACCGCTTACTGCAGGCCCCTTATTGGCCATTCTGCTGTGTGCAGAATTGACACTTTCTGCAAGCTAGCATGTTATTAATTGCTGTATAAAAAGCTGAGTGTGCAAAAGAATTGAGACCAGCAACTCACTTGACATCAAATGATTCTAAGCCAAGCTAAGCCATTGACTTTTGAGACTTTTGAGAAGCTCTGTGGTTGTGGCTTTCTCTGTAAAAACAGGGTTCTATGTAGTACTTAAAGGGTTCTTAGATTCTTAAAACTAGACTTGTTGGTGGGGTTATATAGAATTTGTTGGAAAGATGTTATATAGAACCACCTACAAATGATTTTCCACCAATGTGAAGAACTCAGTCACCAGGCAAAGAACCATTTAAAGATGTAAGTAGTCCTGCGAGTTGTCATGGTTGAACTTTCATGTCATGGTTGGACCATCTGAGCAAGGGGTAATTAAATGGGAAGGGGTTAAGTTGCAGAAGTGCATTTTTGGACATTGTATTTTCGGTCATTTGGGCTGAGGATACCATGTCCAGTTCACCAGGACTTTCACTGACGCTTCAAACTTTTTAAACCCACAAGTGACAGTTTGTCTTTAAAGGAGCAAAGGAATGCATTTATTGAGTATTTTAAGTTGGTCCTTGATGTATACATAGTAAGTGTGTGAGGCTGGGTGGAAAATGCTCAAATGTGGTTTAACAAGCCTATTTACCACCCTGTTATTTTACGTTAGAATGAAACCAACTGCTTTTCCTTTCATAAAAGGCTTTTTTTTTAAAAGCTCTGCTTTAATTGGCTGATTTATGTCACTGTGATGGCCCACTGTGAATAGCCTAGCCTGGCCTAGCCTTGTCTAGCGCAAAACCATAACAAGAACATTGTCAAGTGTGGTATGCTTGTTGAAGAAACTGCAGCCAGTCAGCTGGGATAGCTTTTAGCCTAGCAGCCGCTTTCTTCCCTGGCTTCCCTGGGGTCTGCCTAACATTAGCTTTTAGCCTAGCAGCCGCTTTCTTCCCTGGCTTTCCTGGGGTTTGCCTAACATTAGCTTTTAGCCTAGCAGCTGCTTTTTTCCCTGGCTTTCTCTAGTCTGCCTTTTAGCCTAGCAGCTGCTTTCTTCCCTGGCTTTCTCTGATCGACCCTTCTTCCTCATCCATTTAGCTTAGCATCAGCTTTTAGTCTTGTTAGCCTTGCATCCATATTCTCCAGAAGCAACCATTGCATTTAGCCTCAAAAAACGTTCTGTAGTGGACCGGATGTACACCAAATGTATAGGACCAAATGTTTGTGGACACCCCTTTTATTGAATGCATTCAGCTACTTTAATTTGCACCCATTATTGGCACCATGCCTAATGCCATGCATAGGCTAGAGTGATATAAAGCCCCCCAGCATTGAGCTGTGGAGTAGTGGAACTGTGTTCTCTGGAATGATGGTTGGGTGCTCCATCCATTACTTTTGGAATGAGTTGGGCATGAGGTGGGGTGCTGAATGCAATCAAATCCTCACAGCATTGCTCCAAAATCTAGTAGAAAGCCTTCTTCCCTGGACAGTGGAGTCAGTTACTCCAACCAAACTAGGATAGCTTCTTTTTAATGCCGTTGATTTCAGAAGAAACAAAGAATGAGCAGGTGTCCCAAATACGGTTTTCCATATAATGGCACCTTCAATAAGGATAGCTAACAGTTAGTCAGGATGTTATTTTAATATAATAATATTTATAATATTATTAATATTTATGTGCATTAATTACTGCGCGTTTCTCTTTAACTGCTTTGTTATATTCTTATTAATCTTCCTTCTGTTTATGTATCTGTACATATATGGGAGGCTCCTTTGCTCTTACCATCCATCCATCCATCCATCCATCTATCTAATTGTAGAGGTTCCTTCATGCAACAGCCACAAGCTGACATAGCTACTCTAAGCGCACCCACTATCCCAGTAGTGTTCTGGTTTTCGAATATGAAAGGGTCTCTCCCAAAACCACTGGTATTCCGTACTTGTTTGCTCTGTGCATTTTACTTCAACCCAGCAGAACAACAGTCCATCCATTGCTGAATGTGAATAAGGTGTGACGCGCTGGTAAAGGCAGCTGGGGCCCAGCAAATAAACAGCGAATTTCTAAAGATAGAGAAGAAACCTCAGCCCCTATAATCCTGAAAGAGATGCAGGAAAATCCTGCAGCCCTGTTGATCGGCTTGCGGCTGAGCGGATGGGGGCAGTGACACACTGATGTGTCATGGTTGTGGCAAGGGTCAGAAATGTGTGTCAAAACATCTTCCAACACCCCCCCCCCTTTGGTCCTATACTGCTAAGACAGGCACACCACATCATCGGCTGAGAGCCGGAGCTCACTAGCCATACCCACTTCCTCTCACTTGACCTCAACCACAGAGCCTGGGCAGAAGTCAGGAAGCTGAATACAGAAGACCAGCAAACACTTGTGGCAATTTCAAAATGACAACGTCCTATTAGGGGTCTTCCACCTACAGGAGAAGTGAGGATTTATTTTTGTATGCAAGAATGAAAAAAGGATGTTTCATTCATTTTGATTAATGACCTTAATTAATTTTAGGTCAGGATAAGGTTGGCATAATAAAACAATTATGTACCCTTAATCTCAGGTAGAGGCGATTCCCGCTAAATATTTTGGGACGTGAAATAAGACAAACTTGTTCAGTACACTTAAAGAGGAATTTTGTCCATATCTCAAAAGTTCTGCATAATTAAATGGTTTAAACACAGCCATTCTAAGCGGTTTTGTCATGCTTTCCCGTCCTCCCACAAACTCTTAACTCTTTCGCAACCCAAAAATGAGGCCCGTCCACACGTATCCGGATATTTTTCAAAATAAAGAATTCCCTCTGTCCGCTTTGGACAATATTTTTGTCCACACAGAGACGGAAACACTTGCATGAGCTTGCTAGCCCTGTATGGGGCGATAGTGTTACGGTGTGCAGAGCTAAACCAAACAAACAAAATACAAGGAGATGCAAATAAGGAAACACGCCTAAGACCGAAACTAACAAAGAAAAACAAACAAACAGAAACTGAACAAAACAGACCAAATGAACACACCACAAACTGACATGTACACAATCCCACATGATCACACACATGCACAAGACCAGACAAAAGAAAGGCTGAAACAAAGGGGTACTTATACAGAGACTAACAAGGGACACACAAGAAACACCTGGGAATAACAAGGGGCGTGGCTACAGATGCGGCACAGGTGGGAACACTAATGAACAGGAGGTGCTTGAACTGACAAGAAACAAACAGGGGCAGGCATGACCGATAGTACCTCATAAAGAGAGACATAAAAACATCACTTCTGAAGAATCCACATTAACATTTATTCCATATGTGGAAATTTGTTTATTTTTTTTTATTTATTATGTAGTTCACTATGTAGGGAGTGGGGAGGTATTTGAGATTCACCCAGAAACATGAATGCATTGTGACGTTATTTTGTAAAGCTCCGTTTTCCCTGTCTACATGACAACACTTTTTCAAACATTTCTACATTAGAGAAGAATGTAGCATTAAAAATAATAATAAAAAAAAAATAAAAAGGCCAAAACAGACAAAAACAAGCGTCTGGAAACTGAGAACTGGGAATTGTACTGGTTTAGGAGTATTGCTATGATAACTGCATATGTATGCTATGGTAACTAATGGGAACGAGCATATAATAACGATTAAATTCTGTGCTAAATAACTAAACATCTTAGTCTAGCCCTAACTGTGGGGTAGAGGCACTTTAATAACATAGCTTTCTTTCCATTAGCATCACATTGTTTCTTTTGTTTATTTCAAGGGTTAGCATAAGATAACCTACCTGGCAGAGCAGGTCTGCTGGCTGTGACGTGATTAGCCAATGCTGTTATAACATTAGAATGCTAATATGTTTTCCATATCTGTAGTTGTAGGCTTAGTGGATTGTTTTGAGGAAAGGGTCCCCTGTGAATTCATGCCTTGGGCCTCTACAGACTGTCACTGTCTTTTTTGGCATCACCCCTTTTTAACTTAACACCACAGTTGGTTTTACGTCTGTGAGCCTGTGGTTCGTTCAGCATTACACTTCTGGTGTAAAATTTTTTGTTCTAAAGAAAGAAGTGAGAATATTTGACAATGACGGTCTGAGGAGTTTACAATCCTCTCCACTGACAGCTGCTGCACAAAATACACTGCCTGAAGACTGGTACATTGTTTTATCACCATGGGCAAGACTCCTAACACTACACTCGCCAACCTCTGTAGTATGAGGGACCTTGTAAGTCGCTCTGGATAAGAGTGTCAGCTAAATACTAAATATTGAATAATTCTGATTAATCACAAGTTAAATGCTAGCTAGCATGTCCTTGAATTTTAGGGCGGGAGAACAAATAAACGTATGCCTGATAAGCTGGTTAGAGGATTTATTTGAGAATAAATAAAAGCAATATAAAATTGTGGTACGAATCAAGCTACTGCAAGTGTTTTACTCTAGACATGGTTCCAGTACTGAAGCTTACCATTTCTCCAGTGTTGGTTGCCTCCTTGTTGCATTCAGCTATCAGAAAAATGGCCTTCAAGCTTTGTCCTATCTATTGTTGCTCACTTTCTGCATGACTACCCTTGCAGCGCAGTGCAAGTGCCAGTGGTGTGGTACTCGTGATAATGTTCATGTAGCTCTGCTCCTGTGTATTGCTCACAATCTGTTATTTCCATCTCCTGTTGAATCCAACAACATTAAGACACAGTATACAGTATAGCACTCATGCTACTTTGCTAGAAAACTGACAATGACTGGAAGGAATTGAGTTGTGTTGATACACAGTCAACATGAATTGGATTATTTAAAAAGGGATGATTTTCAGCTGGCTCAGTAATGCTCATGACGTGTCGTCTTGGTGCTGTGCCCCATTTGTTTTTGCTAGCCATGTGCTTTCGCCTGTTTGTTTCTTATCTCAATAGGCATAAAGTTGAAGGTGAACTTAGATGAACAATAAAGATGAACAGTATTTAGACAAGCTTACATTTTTAAGCCCATATTTTACAGTTGTCTCAAGATAACAGAAAAGGGAAAGGACTGTTTGGTCACCCTGAAGGGTCAGTAACACTCCCTTTGGCAAGTATCCCAGCTTGTAAACACTTTTTGTTGCAGCTAAGCGTCTTTCAGTTCCAGTTTGGGGGATTTCTGCTCATTCTTCCCCCGCAAAAGGCTTCCAGTTCTGTCAGATTCTTGGGCCGTCTTGCTGCACTGCTTTTTTACGTTCACTGGTTGGGGCACTGTGAGGGACATGACAAAACCTTTAGCTTGCACCTCTTAAAGTAGTCCACTGTGGATTCTGCAGAAGCCTCCCTCTTTTTTATCTTCAACAGATGTTCTGATGGTTGCAGAATTTGCTGGTATTTAAATGAAAGTGTAATGTTCTCTGGGCCACTGGCTGCAACACAAGCCCCCCACGTATGATCAGTCCATCCCTGTGCTTAACAGTTGGAAGGGTTTTTCATCCTTTTTCTCCAAACAAATCAATCCACAGCACATGCTTCTAAAATGCACCAGGCTGGTTTGGATGTTGCTTTGAAAACCTCTAATGCTAAATCTTCCCGAAGGAGCTTTACAGTCAAAAAGGGGTTTTGATTTGACCCTCTAGCAATCCTACAAGCAGTTCTCTTTCCCCCCTTTCTGTTCCTGTATACTGTAATTACACTGCTCTTTATAACCCATGGCTCTTTACTGAAAATCTATAGCCAGCTTTTAAATGAGTCAATTTTAAAACCCTAGAACTGTTAAGTAACAATTTTGACTCATTATAATGGCACCCTCTAAATGTACCTACACCGAGCCCACTAACGAAAGCCCTGCTAGCCGTAGTCAAAGCTGTGTTGTGGTAAAACGCAACGGTCACTTTTGGAGAATATGGTGTTTTAGATACTTGTAGTCAGTTCAAGTTTTAAGTCAAATCAAGTCAAATTTCTTTGTATAGCACTTTTGCTATAAATGTCTTTTACAACTGTTGTCGTCACAAAGCAGCTTTACATAATTGGTAATTAGTAAAAGACAGAAAAAAAGAAATAATGTAAAAAGACATGAAGGATCCAAGACCCCCAGTGAGCAAGCCAACAAGGACAGTCACAAGGAAAAACTCCCTCAGAGCTGGAGGAAGAAACCTTGGGAGGAACCAAGACTCACAAGGGGGACCCGACCCGTCTTCCTCTGGTCAGAACTATTTATAAATTATTGATAAAAGTGACCAAACCATCTATACTGTTAAACTGCTCTGATCATAATCATAATAAAATAATCATGGTGTAGTAGAACTTTATAAAGTCATAGCAGTGATGGTCAGAGTAATGATAGTTAATAGTGGTGATATTAATAGTGGCAGATAGTTTAGAGTCCAGTTTAGAGAGGGTGTGCTGCTGGTTTGGCATGGGTGGTGTTGGGGGCAGGGCCTGCTGGTAGGTGGCAGCTGGTTAGACGCAGGTAGAGGGGACCTCAGCGGGCAATCTCTCAGCAGGTCGGGCTGGGTGACCATTTACTCGGAGAAGGTAAAGAGACAGAGTTAGTTCTGAGACGGCCAGCACATTATCATCATCATCATCATCATCATCATCATCAGACTCTGTTAGGTACAGGTATCCCTGAGCCAACTCTGCTACAACCCCTTCAGCTAGCTAACCGCACACCTCGCAGAGAGGACACCAGCACTATTGGACAAGCCTTAGGAATAATAACCAAAAACAATTAATTAGTGTTCTAGTTACAGTGCTAAAAAATGAGGCTATGCTATGGTATGCATGCTATGTCATGCCGCATGGCTCCTGTGAGCTGCCGTGGTGCCGCAAACCAGCCAATGAAAACTGAGCTCATCATTTTTTCCAAACGCCCACCATACCAGAAAAATCAGCATGTTTTATTCTCAGGCAAAATAACAGGGTTGTAAATAGGCTTGTTAAACTGCATCTGAGCATTTTCCCACCCCTACCAAAGTCAACAAAGGCATGATAACATGCTAAAAACTCAGGATGTAAAGTGATACCTATGCTTTGTGTCACCAGAGAGTAGAATTTCTATAAATACATAAATGATCAAAACACACACTAGTGAGGCCCCCTGGTGGCTTGGCTGACCCAAACAAAAAAAAAAGGATTGGAGAATCTAAGGGACTGTTTTTGATGCAGCAGTGCATCTGGGAATAGGTGCAGGAGACAGAGGAGACCGTTGTCTCTCAGTGAAGCTGGAGGAAGGAATAAGGAGCCATTGTTTTGTCTGTGAAAACGAAACACAGCAACCGCAGAAGATCTGAACAAGCGCACTGTTGGGGGCAGGTGGGTGGAGGGGTGGCTGAAGTGGCGAGCAGACAAGGTCAACATCCCTCACAGTTCTCAGAAACGGAGCCTGAAGGTTCAGCTCTCCTGCTTTATTTTTCCTTTCCTTGCATGACCACATTTACCGAACATCGTTTCATCATCTGCAAAGGGAACAGGCATCTGCTAGGCACATGCTGCTGTTTGGAGGAGCGAGCCTCATTTCCACTTCAACATGTTTAAATTAGACTTTTACAGAGGGACATGTGCGAAGCTAAAATAGGGCTGCCGACAAACAGCACATGTTAGCAGGGAAAAGCCTTTCTGTTAATGCGCATAGATGAAGTGCACAGACTCCCACCACCATTCGACCAATGCGGGACTTATGTGATGCCACTTGACCACTTTTACAGTACTTCTTCAGAGGAAGGATCGACTTAAAGCAGCAGAGGGGCAACACGAGTTTAAAAGGACCACATTTTTCCACCATTTTTCTTTCCTTGAGGATCACTCATGACTTTTGTGCGGTTTTTGTGAACCAAATACGAGCGTAATTCATTTTCACATGACCATTTTCCAGCCAAGCCAAGCCACTAACTTGCAGCAGTGTGCAAAAGTCAGAGACCACCCTTCCGTATGTAATCCCAGGTATCACTTTACTTGGCTGGTCCATTATAGATGCCTCGTAGATGCTCGCCTCACATTCAACTAACAGCTGTCTGTTGAATGTAACCCTGCACCCAACCTTAACCTTAATCTTGACCTTACCCTTAAATCAACCCTAAAACCTAAACCTGACCCTAACTCTAAAAGGGTAAAGTTATGGTTAGGTGTAGGGTTACGTTCAACATATTGAAGAACATCTACGAGGCATCTACAATGGACCATCCAAGTAGCTGCTTTTCGAAGGTCAAGGGGGTTGAAAGACTGGCTATTCAGGTAAAGACATACCTTATACTGGCAAGCTATTTGGACTGGTAAACCAGCTTAGCTCTTAACTTTTATGGACTTACTTGACCAAGCTGGTCATACTGGTTGACTAGTTTGGTCAAGCTGGTCATACTAGGCTTCATTTATTCCATTTGCAGTAAAATCCAAGGTCGTCATGTGCAAAAGAATTTGTCGAACAGCATTGTCAAGTTGGTCATACTTGGTGTAGATTGTGCAAAAACCTCTGATGAGCAGATCAGGCCCAACTTGGAGTCTTCTGAATACAAGCTTTAGTGGAAAATGACCATTTCTGGGGCCTTGAGTGGCTCGGCAGACTAATGCAATGCCACTATGGCTCAGGGGGTTGCGAGTTACATTTCCCGAGCCAAGAGAGCTGCTCTGTGTTGCTACATCAACAGCGGTTTGAAAAAAGGGGATGTGTTAAGTCCTTACCCGCCTAGTATGGGGAGCATTGCCAGTGCTAGGTGGGAGCTACGAACAGGTGGGTTAATTGGCAGTACCAAAATAGGAAGAAAAAAAATTACAAAGCTAAAAAATAACCATTCCTTAATTACATGAAGAACTGAAGAACAAGCTAGCTGAAAATGCTTTGCTTAACTGCTTGATGAACTTGCGTAGAGGAGCCCATGCCTACTGATTGTTGGGTCAAGCATGAGGAGAAATTGAAATGGTTAAGATGTAAGCAGAGTCATTCAGAGTGGTTTGGAGTGAAATGCTATAAAATCTTAAGAAACCTGCTGAGTCAAAATTGCCCACAGTGGTGTGGTTGGAAATAGACGTCTGAAGCGTTCAGGGCCTGTAAACAGTTACAGGAAATGCTTACGAATATTTTGCC
Organism: Salminus brasiliensis; assembly: GCF_030463535.1. Classification (NCBI taxonomy): domain Eukaryota; kingdom Metazoa; phylum Chordata; class Actinopteri; order Characiformes; family Bryconidae; genus Salminus; species Salminus brasiliensis. Next base: position 40,427,309 of record NC_132882.1, read on the forward strand.
TGATGCCTCACTGACACTATACTGACACTGACTTATAAAATAAAAAAAAAATTAAAAAAAAGATGAATGCATGGCATAAACATACATAATAGCTCCCAAAGAAAGCTTCTTTCTTCAGGTTTGCCACTCTGATTTTACCATCAACAGTACACATATAACTCGGAAGCCACATGGTGGTGGTAGGTTCACTGGTGGTTTTGGATAGTAAATGACATATTATTATTGAGATATTGATGTTGAAGACACTGTGACACCTAGCTCCTATCACCACCACTGTAGAGAAATGTTGAGTAGAGTTGCTTAGTATCACTACATTGAGTCATATGACCAAACCAAGCCCTCTGTAAATTATTGTAAATTCTATATTGCGTTTCATGTGCTAGCGACCTGTGAGATCAGCAGGAAAAGGCATTTACCACTGAGTGACTCAAAAGGGGAATGCTTTCACACTAGCATAGCACAGGAAGGGTTATTCATGAGATGGTTTTGCATGAATATTGCCACATCATCAGGCTTACAAGATACATGATGCATGTTTTCATTTCTAGCTCAGGCTGGATTACTCAGAATATCCCAACTCTAGTTGTTGAGGAAGAAGAAAGCAGATTTTGTCAATTGCATTTTAACTACCCTGTTATTTTGAGATTTTGGCAATCACAGTCCTACTTAACTGTAGCATCAACATTGAGTGCGCTTTTGCCATACTCCGAACTAAGTGAGCCATTCTTTATTTTGCATTTGACGAAAATAATAAGGGCCTTGCTTGAAATTAAGCCATTTAAAGGGAAAAAAAACCCAAGCCAGAACAGAGGGGTTATTAACAAGAGACTTGCATCGCACTCACTTTCCTCACCATGCCTGCCTTTCGCTGACTTTGAAGTTCAGCGAATAAAAGTCAGCCAACTGCGACAGGGAGTGAAGAGAAGAGGCCTTATGTGCAACGGGAATGCGTTATATATAACCCTTAAGCACACATAATCACAGGGTGCGCTAAATGTACCCTTACATTTGACTGTGTTTTCTGTCTGGGTCTGATAAACACCTCGCTCTAGCAAATACGCTAGCGAGCTGCGCAGTGCACGTCCTGAAAACATGCCGCCTTGGTACGTCAGCGACCATTACTGTGGTGCATTATCGAATGAAGTGCATCGACCATGGCGGAGAATACGTCCGACAAGCAGAAATTGTGCTGTGCGGCATGATTACAAGGCCTTGACTGCACACAAGGCCAGCGTTCAGTCATGAAAACAGAGGAACTAGGAAAGATCCAGAGGTATATAATCAGGTAAACCCTAGAGGTAAACACAGTACAAGACTACAGACGTGCAGAAGTCTGAGGCACCATCTGAAAAACATATCTGAGGCTCTCTTTTTCGGGGCAGTAAGCAAAAAAAAAAGTTAGCTTAACCGTTCCCAGCATTCTTCTGAAGGAAGGATAGTATTATAGTTCTCATCCAATATCCAGTTTGGATCCAATACCTAGTTAGATAGGTAATCGGGTGAGCTGCTGGTGGAACTGAATGAATACATACAGTGGCTGTATAGACCCGAACCTGTGTTCTTCAGACTGTGTTCATCTAACCTACATACAGTGTTTATTTGTATGTATACTAATGTCATATAGTGTTTTACAAGCAGAAAGACACTTGTAAAGACACTGAAATGCTGTTCAATGCAAAATGCATTGCTTGAGGTTTCTTGTTGGTTATGAGAGTGTATGAATGTATAAAAAATATGTATGTAAAACGTCATGAGAATTTCCCCAATGTGGAACTAATAAAGTCTTATCTTAAAATATGTATTTACTGAAATTAGCATAAAGCATCAACAGGTGACAGACCCACTTCTTCAATACATGTGCACATATATTTGGATATCTGAAGTGCTTACCAACCATGGAAACTGACCTAACTATCAAATAAAACAACCCAGTTAGTGTTTTGTGGGCTGCCTAGTAGAACATTTAATGTTTAGATTGGATTTAGCTTCCTACATCCCAAACCATCTCATTAGAATTATACTGGCCCCCATCTGAGTAGCTCCACCCACTACATTTGTAAAGTTTCAATAAGCAGCTACAGGGCAAATGTATTCTGAAATTTGAACGTAGACAGCAGAAAATTAATATAAACTGCGTAAGCCCTTTAAAAGCATATGGACCACCGTCTGGCCTAAAGTGTTAATACAAGTTTGTTTTATCAAAGATAAATAGTCCCTGTAGTTGCTGAGTAACACCCCTTATTGTGTAATAAGCCTTGCGATCAATCAGATTTAGATGAAAACTTAAGGACAGTACAGTAAGTACAGTAGACTATAGCTAGGAGTGAGAGTGAGAGAGAGATTTGAACTCAAGGTGAAGTAAATGTTAGCTAGTTAGTGCACAACACAACATGGACGAATGAGAATAAGCTTCAAAGTAAAGTAGTAATCTAGGAATTTGTGTAGTCAGGGAGAGGGCTGATGAAAAACAGTAGCTAGTTGATTAGTAGATTTCAAACTGGCCGTTCTGAAAGGCTGTCTGGCTGTTTAAACAGGATGAGAAGGGTGCTGTTGAGCTTGATCCTTGTGTTATTTAATCAAAGCATTTTACATACATTTTATTAAGTCTTTATTAAATTAACTGTTTTTGGAACATGCTTGCACAAAAACTACAAAGAACTATATGTAGTATATATAAATACATGGATGCAAATAAAACATGCTACATCACAATGATAAAAACTGACCTTACCTGATGCTAGGGGGACCTGCAGTTCCTCAAATGTTCTCCACTGCACCTTTGTTGACATTTTGATTCCTGGCAAGATTTACCCATGTTTGACCAATGTTTGTAGATACTGGCTCTTACTGTGGTTCAGTGATGCTCAAGAACCCCTTTCCAACTCTCATAGAACTTTTACCATGGCTTAAAGGGATTATGGCTTGTTCACAATCCTCATTAGGACAGACCAGGTGATGCAAATTTCAAAAGCAGTATTAATACTCTGACTCCTCAAACCCCGTCCCAACAATTGGCAGTCATGAGCTCCTCTAAGTGACTGCATAACACTCTGTGATTTTAAAATAATTGATGCCTGCAAAGCAGGACAAGGCAAGACAGCAAAGTTTTCATTTTCATAAACAGCATTTAACAGGAGCAGTGGAGGTCAAGTCAAGGTCTGGAAGACCAAGACAACTTTCCAGCGATACAGCTTGAAGAACTTCTTAGAAGTCAGTTGGTTTCACTTTTGCCAGGAAGAACATACAACAATCCCCTAAACAAACGCTGAAACTATGTTGAAACTACTGTTTATAAGCTGTGATACTTACCAAAAGGAATTTGTGCTGATGGGGTGACCATGTAGGGTGCCCAAACGTTTGCTTTTTTTTTTTGTATTATTTTAAAACTTTAACAAACAAAATAATCTTAAATCTTAAATATCAAAGAAATGTGTCTTTGAGTGTTTTTTCTCTTATCTATTCAACGTAACAGATAATTTGACCAAGAGTGCCCACATATTTTTGCATACTTTACTTGTATAAATGACAGCCACCCAGATAAATACATATCCTTTTCTCAGTTGCCTAACACGCACAGCCTGATTTTAATAGGGCCAAGCCTTTATCATTTTTTTGTGAATAAATAAACACTCAAAGGATTATTAAACACCGCAATCTTTGCCTTTTATTATACATATCTCAGTTGATGGACAAGACCGTTCCTTTGGTGTATTGGCACAACACTGAAGACATATGGAAGGCAGTTTTGCCTTCACAGGATTCCATTTATCACTCTGCTTTTAAAGGGCCCATACCCATATTTATAATGGACTATTTACTTCCTAAAAAGTCCATTTGTGAAAAATAAGCTGTATAAACTTGCCTTTTTAAATTCCCTGTTTTTGTGACATTACAAAAATAAGCTTATAGAAGTTTAGTCTTGCCCATTAATGCTTTTATCTGCCAATTGACACCACCACCTGTCCATAACTTCCCCCAGCACTAGCAATGCTCCCGACACTAGGAGGGTAAGGACTTAACACATGTCTCCCCTGATACATGAGAAGCCAACCACCGCCTCTTTTCCAACTGCCACCAATGCAGCATTGCTGGGCAGCCGACACGCTCTGAGGGAAGCTCCCCAGATCTCCGGATCCCCAGCTCCACCACAACAGTTAACAGACGCCTGTGCTGGCCAACATTGCTTCAGGTGTGACGACGGGAGAGAGTGCCATCTACCCACCCGGAGAGAGCCAGTTGTGCTCACTTGGACTCCGGCTGCTGATTGCAAAGCGGCATGGCTCAGGATATGAACTTGCGACCCCCCGAGTCATGGTGGCAGTGCATTGGACCGCTGAGCCCCTTGGAGCCCTGAAACCCCCTGAGTCCCCTATTTGTTTTATACAAAGATGGATTTGACTTCTGCCTTTAACCAATTTGTGCAGTTAACAGCACGGTTAGCTAACTATACTTGGGGCCGCAGAATCGTTCGGTGGGAGGGCTAACTGACGTAGAGATCCACTTATTGACTCCATGTTCATGTTATCTTCTTGCCTCAAGATCATGGGCCTTTATATTTCCAGTACAGAAAATGGTGGAGTGTATTGAATAAGTACAGGAATAGTTGTTCAATTTTAGCACTCTTTAACTGCACTGATGAGTAGTACGTAGTACGTAGCAATATAAAGGTTAGCATACTTGGGTTGACCTGGCTGGCGGCTAGTCTAACATCGCTCCCAGAGCATTAGCACAGCATGCACACATACCTGGAGCAGCCTCTGCTGTGGTGCCTGGGGATCAGAGAGAGGGTTAAGAGAGGCCTTGGTTAGGGGTCTAACAGTGGCAGTGGTCTAACCGCCAAGTCATCACTGCTTTTATGTTTGTGCTATTGTTATTGGACAAGGTGACCCCTGATTCCTATCACCAGCACTGTAATCCAAGAAATCCAAGTCAGTAAGGGTCTCTACAATCAAGCATTTCAACTCAAAACACTCTTATGTTATGGTTAACTTTTATGTGTATATCTCAAAGACTGTATTTTGCAGAAAGTTCATTTCAAAATCGGTAAAATTCACCATTCATCTACTAATTATAGTAAGTTTTTATTCATGAATATGCTTAATATATTGTATGGTATTTTTTCAAAGTTTGTATCTGTGACCACGGGAGCCACAATCTTTTAAAAAGGAGACTTGAAGTTGAAGTAAGCATTTTTTTAGTGTTGACAGTTGCAGTAACGTGCACAAGCTCGTGACTTATCTCTACAGTGATTCCAGTTTCAGGTATTTGTGCGTGTCCAGTTCTGTTAAACATTTAAAGGCAAACCTATCATTAAGAAACGCTGTTGCTAGCTGACTCATCTATAAGCTGACCTCCCAGCATACCTCAAGCTCCTGCTGTAGTACTTTTGTGCATCTCCCTGCATAAGGGCTCCTCCCACAGGCCACTAAGAGAGATGAAAGTCACACAGACAAGGTGAAGACTCTGGATTTTGACTTTTTCACATTCAATCACAAACCCTAAGTTGTGTACACTGTAACTGTGTAGATGTTTGTGTATATATATACACAGATTTGCATTACATTTTAGGACACCATAATGTTTGGGACAATGATCGGTACATGAAAGGTGATTCATAGACATTCTCAGGTGCTGAGTATCTTCCTGTAGGATGCATTTGGAGGCATTTACTGAAACTTCAGCAGATATGATTACATCACCAGTGATGAGTGTGTGGCAGTTTCTGCGGCAGCCATGCATGCCCAAGCCATGAGACTCCAACACCATGTTTCACAGATAAGGTGGTATTCTTTGGATCATGGGCAGTTCCTTTTCGTCTCCACCCCTTTGCTCTTGACATTGTGATACAAGTTAATCTTTGAATTCTGGAGGTCTTCCTTGGCCTACCAATTCCTTTGTGATTAATGAGCTTACCAGTGTGTTCTTTCTTCTTAATATATTCCACATGGTTGATTTTGGTAATACCACAGTTGTTGAGACTATTGGTAATGGTTTAATTTAGATTTTTCAGCCTCATACTAGCTTCTTTGACTTCTTTGTCCTCATGTTGAGCAATGGCAACTACAGACAGCAAAGGTGTTTGAGCTTAGAAGCAAGTCTAGATACCAAACATGTTATATGATGCCCTGAAAAAATGAAGTGCTGTAACTTCAACATGACCAGTATGTCATGATGATTGGACTAATAGAAATAGACCTTCTTGTGTAAAGCTGCAAAATGTAGCATTTGTACAGGGGTGCTCAAACTTTTGTATTGGACTGTACAGAACATACATGACAAAAGTATGGTAATATATCTACAGTCATATCTAAATACATTATTTACATTGCAGTACATTCTCAAATATAATAGCAAGACACTCCAATGCAAAACCTAGATATTACCACTATATACACAAAATAAAAGAGCACGTGAGGTGGTTATTGCACATTGTATTTTTACATTGAGGAATCTCTGTTCCCTGAACATGCGTGTGTAGTTTAAGTGTGTGTGTATGTGGTCCGCTGGGATCAGTGCTGGTTGTGCAGTCTGACGGCAGCAGGAAGGAAGGACCTGCGATACCGCTCCTTCACACACTTGGGGTGAAGCAGCCTGTCTCTTAAGAAGCTGCCCAGTGCTGACAGAGTCTCATGCATGGCTGTCATCCTCCTGTCTCCCATCACCTGCACTGAGTCTAAGAAGCACCCCAGGACAGAGCCGGCCCTCTTTATGAGTTTATTCAGTCTCTTCTTATCTGCTGTCGAGATGCTACGGTCCCAGCAGACCACTCCATGAAAGATGGCAGCTCCCTGCACCCCAAAGGACCCCAGTCTCCTCAGTAGGTAGAGTCTGCTCTGGCAGATTCTAATTGTTGCTTATTTCCTTCTTACTAAGATATGAATAGGACAACAACTGAATTTAGAAGGTGCCAAAGCTTTTGTACATTTTTCTAATATATTATATTAAGGAAGTAAAGAGTAACTGTGCATTAAATTCTCTGTGCATTAATGTTCTCTTTCAGAACAGGGGTATTAAACTACCCACCAGCAAGGCCGCTTCATACGGCCCGTTGCGGAAAAGATCTGCAAGATTTTATTTTTATCTTTTACATTAATTTAGATTTTTTATCTGAATTTACAGAATTTCCAATACATTTTTATAAAATGCACCAGTGATATTCTCCAGGCAACAGGCTAAACCCAGCCTGTGGTCAACACGTCTCATGCCACACACAGATGCTAGCTCAGCATTTCACAGCACAAAAAGCATCATTTTTGACAAAATCTCAAGCACCATTACACAACTAAACATGTAGATTGGAATGCTAAGTATGAGAGAGATGGGAGGGAGGGATGAGACATCCCTGCAACATAACTACTTTCACTGAGGGATGTGATGCATACCAGAAAGTGCATAGTGGAGATTTTTGTCATACATATATTAACTTTGACAGCTCTGCCCCCTTTGGAGTTTTAGATCTCTGACTTCGAGGACAAGCAAGCATGTTATTTAACATTTGGAGGTCTAAACCTTTGCACTGTTCACTGTTTATTGATGACAAGGCCAACAGCACTGTTTATTACTGCTAAAGCTTGTTTTCCTGCCATGCCTAGGAACAAGGCCCAAGGTGAGGAGCATGCCATTGAGTCTTGTTTTCAGTTTCCATGTGTAATGTGTGGCAGTGTCGTAATTGAACCACCAGGTGGGGATGTATACATGCAAATAGCTGGCGTAAGGCCTGCTGGAGATGGCGTTCATTTCACTGATCAACTCTACACATTATATATAAAAACTAACCTCACTCACTTGGATATAGACTCAGGTCTCTGCAGACCTCATGTGGTTAAGGTAATTAACTTCCTATCTTCTACTCCTCACTGACTCTGAGCACAGGGGCTCCCCAGGGTGCTGATGATACGCCCGACCATCCTAGGCATCATCTCAGACAGAAATGAGAGAACCTGCAGAGACAAGGTCAGGGGTTCTGTCAGAACAGTGCAATGACAGCAATCTCTGTGTCAACAATACCCAAACAAAGGAGATGATTGTGGACTACAGGACACTGCAGAAGGTGGTCGCTCTCTCTACTTCAGCTCCATTTATGTAGTAAAAAGAGATAGGTGTTTCTCATCTGTCTGTGTATAAGTACCCCATTTGTTTCAGCCTTCCCTTGTCTGGTCCTGTGCGTGAACATGTGTATGTATGGTCATGTCTGTGCATCGTATGTTGGCTTGGCCTGTTTGTTTTGTTTGTTAGTTTCAGGTTTTATGTTTGCTCGACCTGTTTGTTCTGCTTCCGTTTGTTTCTTTCGTTAGTCACGCTACTTCGCTATTCCCTGTTCGTTTCTTTGTAGCCTGTGTGCTCTGTAATTCCTCTGTTCAATATGTACGTCCATCTGCATGTTCGTCCGCCTACGCCCTCAAGCTACCAGAACCAGGACACACCTAATGCTGCAAAGGGTGAAACAACCAATTACATGTTTAGGGTGGAAATGACTCTTTCATGTTGGACTTCATGCAGAACTTGTTTCCTTCAGTAAATGAGATAATTTACCTTGGAAAGCATATTTGAACCCCTGGATCATCAGGTACTCATTCATGACCTTTTATTTCACTATGATAAAAATGTTTTTTTGTATTTTTACATTGAGGGATCTCTGTTCCCCGAACATGTGTGTGTAGTTTAAGTGTGTGTGTATGTGTGAAGACTCAACAAGAACATTGAGAAGATCCTCACATACCTCATCACTGTCTGGTATGGTATTCCACCAGGCCTACAGGACATCTATCAGTCCCAAAATCATCAGGCTAGTTTTACCTCCTGCCACCTGGTTGACCAGCTTAGCTCCTGACCAGCATAGGGTATGTTTTCATTTGGGTTTGACGGATGAGCTGGTTTATCAGCAAGACTAAATGGACAAAACTGGTTATTAAGATGGTCGTGCTGGTCAACCAGCATAGACATGGTGGTCATGATGGTCATGCTGGTCAACCAGCATGGGTTACACTTGTTGAGGTAAGGTTGGTCATGCTTGTAGACCAGCTAAATCATCCAACTTAAACATACCACATGCGGGAGCTTTTATACATACCTAACTTGAGCTCATTTGGTCAGATATCTTAACCAGATTGACCAGCTTTAGTATGAATTTTTACTCTTTACAGGTTGGAACAACCTCATTTTTGTTTTCTAATTTTTTTAGCATTTGACATTGTCGTCTCGGTTCGTCTTCCTCTGGAGATGGACTTGTTATTCAAAAAGGAGAGTCTGTAGCCACCGTCTTTAGTTGTAACAATAATATATTTTATTGCAATCGAAAGAACAGTGTGGAGAGAGTCTGCCAATTCTGGGTGCCCTTCGGTCTCTCTCTCCCCGACTTAGGAATACCTTGAGTTTTTATACCTTATTTCACGCCACATTCTGTTGGAATGTTGCCATATATGGAATGTTTACATTTCATCCATAGGGAACAGCCATTAGCTCCCCCATTACCTAAGTGGTCCATGGTCACTTCTGGACAGCGTTTAACTCACTGACACGTCTGCCCAACGGGATGTCCAAATCTAAACAGCATCTTATGTCTGTTCAATTTGTGTATATTTGGTCAAGAAACGGGACCCCCTTTCTTTTCTACATCTACAAAGTCAATGAATATACTACAACATAGACACACTGCAGTCCTGAGAATGACCCGACACCCAAATAATACCACCTGCTCTGTGCTGGTCCTGTGGGGTCCTGAGCACTGAAGAACAGGGTGAAAGGAGGCTAACAGAGTATGCAGAGAAACAGATGGGCTATAGTCTGGACTTATAGAACCACACAGTGCTCCTATATGGTCAGTGATAGAAGTTCATTCCAAGCCAGGGGTGGTCATAATATTCTGATATGACTGTGTGTTAACATTTTAAATGAAAAAAGGAATAATTACCCAGCTCTGCATGAAAGCAAACCTCAAATGAGTGTGTTGGTATAATCAAAAATCCAGTAGCATAATATTATACTATTATAGTATACATCTATCTTGAAATGGGAATTTTGTCACTCCAGCTGAAAAATGGAAAATGTTAAACAATAAAAAAGTAAAATAAAAATAACACAAAGACGACTTTTGTAACACAACACAGCAACAGCCAAACATGGCGTGGTAGTTGTATGGTGTGGGGATATGTTACTGCTTCAGGGCCTGGGCAACCTAAGCAGTAATGAAACATCATAGTGTGGTTGGTTAGTGTAGTGGGTAACAACACCAGCCTTCCTGTGCCAGATGTGGGTTTAACACCACACTACACAGATAAGAGTCCTTGGACAAGACTGCTAGCAGTGTTGCCAACTCCTCAGTAAGGAAAGTAGCTATTGGCTGTTCTAAAAGTCGCTAGAAGTCGTTAATTTGCGTGTTTCTGAAGCTGTAGAATAAAGGCATAACGTTTTTTTCTTTCCTTTTTCTCTTTTTTTTAGTGTTGAGGTGAGTGAGAGACTGAGACTGTGGAAGTTAAATGCAGTGTTTTATTTTCGTGTCTCTCCGCATTTATATGTACATCCTGCTCTGTAAATAGGGGACGGGGTCAGCGGCAGCTTTGGGCATGTGCAGTTCATTTGCAGTGTGGACGTGGAGCGGCGAGGGTCTGCTCTGACTGTGAAACTGAGCTCTGGGAGTGTTGTGGATTTTTTAATAAAAAGTCGCTAGAGGAGTCTGAAAAGTCACTAGACATAGTCGCTAAGTTGGCTACACTGGCTTACCTGAGTAACATGATGCAATTGTAAGTTGCCCTGAATAAGAGCATCAGACTAAGGCCATGGGTGTGAATTATCTGCCTGTGCTCAGATTCAAGTTCTTACTTGAAACCTGTTGAGATTCGAACAACTAGTCTTTGCTCAAAAGCCTTCAAATGTGGCATTAGAAAAATTCTAGAAAGAAGAGTTGGCCAATAATTCTGACAGCTGATCTCCAGTCATAGGAAATGTATGGTTTCGGCTTGACACGCCTGTCCCTTTGTTTGGTTTCACCATGCACTCCCTAGCGCATGGCTCTGTTTGTTTCTGTCCTTTCTAGTATTCCTCCTTCATTAGTGTTTCCACCTGTACCTTTTCTGTAGCCACGTCCCCCTTGTTAGCTCCAGGTGTTCCTCGCCTGTCTGTTCCTGCCGTCTGGCATGTCAGTGCACGGTATGTTGGCTTGGCTTGTTTGATCGGTTTCGGTTTCATTTCTGTTTTGTTTGTTAGTTCCAGTATTTATGTTTGCTCAACCTGCTTGTTCTGTTTCCGTTACAGAAGACCAGACCCTCAAAAATGGACGTAGCGGGTAATCCCTGGACCGTTAAGACGGACCCCCCTTCCAGGCCCGCCTTTTGGGTATATGTGGGAGGTAAAGGACACCTCCTTTTGGGTGGGCATGGATAGGCTTGGTGCTGTCAGAGTTGAGTCTCCAGGCAGGAGAGATTTTGGAATTTCTCATGCATGCCCCATGTCCCACCTGTACCTCTTCTGTAGCCACGCCCCCTTGTTAGCTCCAGGTGTTTCTCATCTGTCTGTGTATAAGTACCCCCTTTGTTTCAGCCTTCCCTTGTCTGGTCCTGTGCGTGAACATGTGTATGTATGGTCATGTCTGTGCATCGTATGTTGGCTTGGCCTGTTTGTTTTGTTTGTTAGTTTCAGGTTTTATGTTTGCTCGACCTGTTTGTTCTGCTTCCGTTTGTTTCTTTCGTTAGTCACGCTACTTCGCTATTCCCTGTTCGTTTCTTTGTAGCCTGTGTGCTCTGTAATTCCTCTGTTCAATATGTACGTCCATCTGCATGTTCGTCCGCCTACGCCCTCAAGCTACCAGAACCAGGACACACCTAATGCTGCAAAGGGTGAAACAACCAATTACATGTTTAGGGTGGAAATGACTCTTTCATGTTGGACTTCATGCAGAACTTGTTTCCTTCAGTAAATGAGATAATTTACCTTGGAAAGCATATTTGAACCCCTGGATCATCAGGTACTCATTCATGACCTTTTATTTCACTATGATAAAAATGTAAGGGTGATGCACAAGCCAAACACCCTCAGTTACCCATCAACATGGGAAAAGATCAAGGATTCCTGACTTCCTTTACCTACCTCATCTTCTCTAAACATCTGAGATCCTTCAACTATTGGGCTGTTTTCCGAACAAAGTGAGGTTTGGTGTGTAAAGAGTCATCTAAGTCATCTAAGAAATTATAGTAGATTATAGTATGTGATGCCGATTCCTCTGTTTCTGTTCCAAATGCCCTTCCAAATGGGGTTGTGGACCAATGCCAGAAGGTCTGAGATCAGGATTGGGCTATGCTTAGATCCAGCAGTACAGCAATCCCAAACATATCTCCAAATCCAAATCTCCAAATTATTAATTTATGGTCGAGAGAATCAGGCTTTCAAAGTGGCCTGTGGAGTGAGGGACCACAAGCGAGAAGGATTCCGAAGGCTGTGGTGAGATTGTGACTAAAGGAAGGGCCTCAGGACCCTTTATATGTTTTCCTGACTCCTCCAGCTTTGCAGAAGAACATTTAGGGTCATGGTGGGTAGGATTGTGTTTGGAATCATAGGACACCAGGTATGAAACACTACCACTATCACAGGTTACCACTCACAGCCATTTACTCACACCAAAGGGCCAGTACACCAATTATGTGGGGTTGGGTTGGGTTAGGTTTGGAAGCACCTGGAAAGGAACAGGGAGAACCCACCAAACCCTCCACAGATCCAAACCCACAACCTCAGGCCTTAGGAGCTGTGGAACACACTCACTACCAGGCAGGGTCTGTATTGTTCTATTTACCGGTAAATAACAATGTTATATGTCCTAACTGAAAGAATGAGAGTTTACATGCTGTATTTATTTTTAAGAAGCCTCAAACATTTGTTCCATTACTCCTCAGGATTTGTGGAAACCCACGCCTGGTTTCTGGACAAAGGGGGCGGGGGAAGAACTGCTGTGGTGGAGCTCTACACCACTACTGAGAAGGTTTGTTCTCAGAGACAGTGATGGTTTTGAGTCAGCAGTATGGTGGAAGTGTGGTTCTGTGTTGAAGTGGCTACCAAGTTCTTTAATAATCATTGTTCTTCGTGCATTGGCCCAAAATTGGGGGAGGTGGGAAGAATATCAAAGACAATTGCTTTCATTGAGTCTCATTTATGGAGTCTTCAGTGCACTTCACTCTTTAACAAGAAACCCCGGCAAGTCTAGTTTTGCCAGACCGCCATTGGCTGCATTGAATCATCAAGGGCATTTCAACAATGAGCAAAATATCATCTTAAACCCTGCCATGGGACCCATGTTTAACCCCTCCTGGTCCCATCACTGATTCTCATGGGATCCTGGTGGGGATCCATATGTGGGGCCAACATGAAAGCCAAGGACAAAACTTTCTGGTTCTCAGTTGGGCTACTCAAATCAAATCAAATCAAATCAAATTTTATTTGTCACATACATAGTAATACACAGTATAACTTGCAGTGAAATGCTTTTTTGACAGTCTGCCCACATCAAAGCTATTCAATAAGATCTAAATTTAAACTAAACCATAACTTAATGAAATAAAGTGCAAAAGTGCAAAAAAAATTAAATAAATAAAATAAAAGTTACATTTAAGTAAAATTTAAGTTAAAAAATAAAATATAAAAATATGAAAATATTGAAATATAAGAAGCAAAAAATATATACAGATGGAATAGTGTGTGCCTCTGTGTGTGTGTATATGTATATATATATATATATATTTATCTGTGTGTGAGTTAAAAAGAGAAATATTTGCATTATTGTCCGTAGTGAGTTGTCCGTGAGACATAGTTGTGTATTGTAGTGAGTGAGGGTCCAGTTTGTGTATGTAGATATTTTAATTTAGTGTCCTAGTCCCTGTCCCCATTCAGGGCACGGATGGCTTGTGGAAAAAAGCTCCTCCTCATTCTCTCTGTGTTAGCCTTCAGGGTTCTTAAGCGTTTCCCCGAGGGCAACAGAGAAAACAGTCCATTGTTGGGATGACTGGGGTCCTTCACAATCTTCTTGGCCTTGGTCCAACACCGCTTCTTGTAGATGGACTGCAGGTCAGGAAACTCCATCCTAGTGATTCGCTCTGCTGAACGTCTCACTCGTCGTAGCGCTTGCCTGTCCTGCTTGGTGCTGTTCCCAAACCAGACTGTGATGTTCCCCGTGAGGATGCTCTCGATGGTGCAGGAGTAGAAGGATCGTAGTACCTTGGAGGGCAGTCTGAAGTCTCTCAGACGTCTCAGGTGGTATAGGCGCTGACGAGCCTTCTTCGTTATGGTGTTGATGTGGCAACTCCATGACAAGTCCTGAGAGATGGTCACTCCAAGGTATTTGAAGCTTTCTACCCTTTCCACTGCCGTTCCACTGATGTGGACAGGTTGATAGCTCCTCTGCTGTTTCCTGCTAAAGTCCACAATCAGCTCCTTCATTTTGCTGGCATTTAGCTGGAGATTATTATCCTGGCACCAGTTCTCCAGGGTTCTAATCTCTTCCAGGTAGGCCTTCTCGTTATTTCCTGAGATCAGGCCCACCACAACTGTGTCGTCAGCAAACTTAATGATGTTGGTGGAGCTGGAAGTGGCTTTGCAGTCTGAGGTGTACAGGGAATACAGCAGAGGGCTAAGGACACAGCCCTGAGGGGCTCCGGTACTAAGGGTGAGGGTGGGTGAGACATGCTTGCCTACCCGAACAGCTTGTGGTCTGTTTGTGAGGAAGTTGGAGATCCAGTCACAGATGGATGGATACTCATACAGGACCCTGCAATCTGAGCATGTACACACACACACACACACATATATAAAATATACAGGACCCACATGGACATGCTAAATAAATAAATAAATAACTAAATGGCATTTGTAATAA